>NW_028277112.1:31475000-31634642 GCF_059951505.1 Python bivittatus | reverse complement strand
CCTAATGTATCACTACATACAAATCTCTAATGTTCTCCTGTCAATATTCTCTCACTTCAACTTCATCCCAAAACATGTCATTGTTTTTATATTTAATGCCATTGACTCTCCTGGATACTTCTTGTTTGATAATGATGCTAACTGTTCAATCGTGTCCAATTCTTGGCAATTCTATGGACCAATCCTCTCCACATTTTCAAATCTTTTATGGCTTCTTTCAATTGTTTTATGTTCTGGTTGGTGTCAGTTTTGATGGTGTCTAGCCACCATGTTTTTTGGCGGCCTTGTTTCCTTTTGCCACTGACCATTCTGAGCATAACTGCCTTTTCCAGTGAGTTTGATCACATGACATGGCCAAAATAAGTAGGGCAGAATTTTGTGATTTTGTCTTCCAGGGATATGTCTGATTTTATACACTCCAGAACTTGCTTGTTTGTCATATTTGCTGTCCAAGTAATGTACAGGAGCCTTCTCCAACTCTACCACTCGAATGAGTCACTTTCCCTCCTGTCTACTTTTTTCATGATCCAACTTTTGTAACCATAGCATTCCCATTGCATTCCCATATGGGAAGCACAATAGTGCAGACTAATCTGCATTTAATTACCAGGCTAATGACCTTTATCTATCTTGAACCAATCAGTGTCTCCATATGGTGTTTGCCCAGTGGCTTTCTGATTTGTGTACAGTGACTGCACCAAATTGACCAGATATGTTGACACCCCCAGGTCTTCTAGGATTCTCCACAGCTTGTCATGATCAAAACAATCAAAGGCTTTCTTGTAGCCAATAAAGCAGATGTAGATGTTCTTTTGATATTGAGAGTTTTCCATGATTCAGCATAGATGTGCAATATGGTCATGAGTCCACAACCCCTTCTGAAGCCACTTTCAACATCCAGTAATTTCCTTTTGATGGTCAGTGCCAGATGTTGTATGATCTTAAGGAGAATCTTGCTAGCATGAGGGATGAGGGCAACTGTGCAGTAATTAGAGCAGTTTTTGGAGTCACCCTTTTTTTGGCAATGGAATGAACACTGATTGTTTCCAATCCTGTTCTAGCACAAGGCTGTGATGGTTGTGGGTGGTACAGGCCACAGCAAATCTTTGGGGATGGTATCAACACCTGGGGGCTTGTTGTTTGGCACTTGGCTCATTGCCCACATGACTTCTTCCTGAAGGATGGCTGGTTCAATTTCTGCTTTCCTTTCCTCATCATCCTGAGGAGGCTGGGCCTCTTTGCTGCTGGCATATAGCTCTTCTGTATATTCTCGCCATCTGTTCTTGACACCTTGTTGTCAGACAGTTCTTTCCCTTACTTGGTTTTGATGTTTTCATGAGAAGTAAATGGTATTTGAATCCTTTTGACTTACACAAATGCATTCCTGATGTGACCTTTCATGCAGTCCTCTTCTAGCTGCTTGCAACACTGGTCCCAGTGAACTTCATTGTCTTTCCTTGTTGCTCTTTGGAAATCCTCATTCAATCTCTTGCTTCTTCCCATTTGCCTGCTGCTTTGGCTGCTTTTCTTTGCTTGGCTATTCTGATGGTTTCATCTGAGAGTCACTTGTGTTTTTTCTCTAGCTTCTTATATGGTATGTGTTCAACTGCTGTTCCAATGATGGTTGATTTAATTTTTTGCCAAAAAATTTGTTTGACATCTTCTCAGCAGTGTCTAGCAGTTCAAAACTATTTTTCACCTCAACTGCATATGTGGAAGGGAGGTTAGTGATGTCAAACTTCTTTGTTGGTGTTGTCATTTTGATGTTGCATAATTTGACTCTGATCTTAGCCACTGACAATTCATGATCTGAACCGCAATCAGCACCCAGATATGTCTTGACATCAAGGACTGAACTGGTCCATTGATGCCTGCATAGGACATAGTTGATCTGATTACAGTGCAGTTTATTTGGTGAGGTCCAAGTGTATAAGTGACACTTGTGCTGTTTGAACCAGATATTCATGATTCGAAATTGATTTACATGGCAAAATTGTACCAAATGATCACCTGCATCAATCCTCTCCTGAAGTCCAAAGCTGCCAGTGATGCCTGTTTCTGCTTGGTTGCCAACTTTTGCATTAAAATCACCCAGTATCTTAAATAGCCAGACGTCTTTTTGGGGCACTTTCTTCAAAGTTTTTTCAATGCTGGCATAGAAACCCTCTATTTCAAGCTCTGTTGCATCAGTCATTGGGGTGTAGACTTGAACAACTGTGATTTTGTGGGGCTTGGCACAGATTCGGATGGTCATAATGCAATCCTTTACCATAAGAAGCTTTTCACTGCTTAGGTGACTTTCTTGCTTGTGATAAATGCCACTCCATTCGCTTTCCTGGTGTCATGTCCCGAGCAGTAGATAGTAGTTAGTTCCTCAGACTGGAAATAGCTGTTGTCTATCCAGTGTAGCTCACTGATGCCAAGGAAGTAAATTTTCAACCTGGCCATCTTGCATTTGATGATATCCAATTTACCCTGGCTTATTCCTCGGACATTCCACGTTGACATCTGATGTGTCTTCATGCAGCCTTTGCTTTCACTGATGGCTGCATCAGCAGCTGGGATTCCTGCTGGATTTGCCCCAGGCATGTCATTAATGCCTTGACTATTCACTGCAGTTCTTCGCTCTTCCCCAGTAACTTGTTGGGTACCTTCTGGCCTGGGGGTCCTACCATTGGGCACCATATCTGAATCATCTGAGAGCCTTTCCTTAATTTTTGGTATTGGTATGTTTGCCCTTCATTTGTTAATGTATCACGCATTTATGATTGTTTTAATATAGAGGGATGGTATGACAATCACATGCATTTTGCTTGTCAGTTTCATGTTTGTGTTTGTTTTTACTGTCTTTTCTTTTAGACCAGACACTTTAAATGGTGTAGAAAGGTGGGTTGTAGATTTTGGCATATATAAGCAAGCTCTCAAGTCCTTTATATTTTTGAACTACAAAGCCATCCATAATAATTCACATATAGCTGCTCAAGAACATGTAGTTTCATACTGAAACTAAGAACATATGGCTACTTTCATTCATAAGAAAGATTACAAAAAATCCTCTAGATTTCAATGCTTCCCAGCCCCACCCCACCACCAAAAAAGTTTCAAATACTTGAAAGATTTGCCCCATTTTTCTGGGACAGATTCGGATACATTTCAGTTGCATTTTTTACTGAAATGGATATTGCTGCTCAAAGCAAGGTAGGAACATTTGCTTGTTAGCCAAGATAATTTTTTCTGTGTTTATAGTGTGCTCCAAAATCAATCAAGCTATTATGTAAAATTTTAAAGGGTAAATGTATACCATAAGGTTGGAAAGATTCATATTTGCCATAAAAGTAGAGGAAAAGGCAGTAAAATTCATTGCAACATCAAGACTTCATTGACCAGGGACAGCTGTTTTCAAATCTGTCATATGAACTTTACTTCAAATACAATAAAATAGCAGATGCTTATGAGCAATTGGGGGGCTTGTATATTTATTGAACATGCAGTACCTCCTATTATTCAAGTTGCATACTGAATGTTTTGCCCTATATTGCTCAGCAAATGTAAAAAGAATATATGAGCCTGGTATGAATTAAGTCATTTAACAAAAGTCCTATGAAATCAATAAAATTACTATTCTGAAATTGTTAAACATCTTTCTATAAGGTATTCTGGGTGACTTTGCAGTTCAAATATATAAAAGTTTCCTGAGCTTGCTTATTTATGGCAAAATCTGCAACCCACCATTCTGCACCATTTAACGTGGCTGATATCCAGATCAAAGGCAATAAAAACAAACAGAAATGTAAAACTAACAATTAGAAAATGATCAGTTTTAATTCCATGGTCACCACATATGACCTGCATTATTTGCAAAAATCAAGGAATACTGAAAATTTGGACATCTCTTCTTTTTAAAGAAGACTGATTTTCCAGTTCAGGTTATTTCCTGTTGGCACTTGAGATATATGATGTAGGATAAAGGAACTCAGTCACTCAGTGCAGAACAGCACTACTTTTTCAGGCTGAGTGGGCACACCAAAAAGAAGGTAGGGCCAAGACAAAAACTAAATTTTAAAATATTATCTTTAAATTAATTTAAAATAATATTAAATTAATAAAATACAGTTCCTCTGATTTACATGTTTTGGATTTTTTCCCTGCCTAGTTGATAAAGAAAATTTTCTAGCATATTTCAGAGTGGCTATATGGACCAAATACTAGGTTGGTAGGGAGTGGACTTCTTTGGGCTAGTGACGTACCTTAAGCAAAGGGATCTTGATGAGTTTTACATCTGGAAAATAAACTTTGGTAAATTACTCTTAGTGCTTGTCCCAAAGAAGAGGTGAGCATTACAAACCCTAATGTTTCTGGCTGAAGGATGGACTAACAATACACACATGCAGCCATGAGATACCACCACTATTATGCATACCCCTTCCCCTTTCTTCTCTGAAAATGGTGGTGGGAGGAAAGCAAGATTTCTGCTTCCTCCCTTTTTTCAGAGTTTGAGGTTTTTCCCCAGAGGGAACAACAGAAGCTTTAGCAGTAATGGTCAGTCAAGAAAATGATATAAGGAAAAGATGAATCCTCTTCTCCCAATAGGAGATTCCCAGTCAGAATTCTCCTTCCTTCTTGAAACTTTTGTTTGTGGATGAGGAAGTCCTATGCATGTTTTGATCCAGTTGTCTGGGAGCTGTAAGGGGCTGGATGGGGTGAAACAGGTTGATCATGGAGGTGCTGTTTTTCCATCAGGGTTTGTTGATACATTTAGTATTGTCTTTTGAAGGAATGGCATTGCTCTAAAGAAGCAGGTGCACAACTTGGGGGGGGGGGCAACTTC
The DNA here is from genome assembly GCF_059951505.1 of Python bivittatus. NCBI lineage: Eukaryota > Metazoa > Chordata > Lepidosauria > Squamata > Pythonidae > Python > Python bivittatus. The sequence continues at coordinate 31,629,814 of NW_028277112.1, read as the reverse complement.
TGGATTCATTACTACTGCTGTATGAGCAAGTGGAGGCTTTGCTGGTGAGTTAATTGGAGCTCTACATACCCTCATCATCATTTGTCTGGACTGTTGTAATATGATCTACATGAGACCTTTGAATACCACTAGGAAGTTTCACTTGGTCCAAATTACAGCAATATAGCTGTTGACAGGTATTCATTGATACCTTTGTTCCAGGTCCCGAGTCCCTGTAGTTTATGAGTGCATGAAGTGCTAGCTATGACCTTTAAAAACCTACATGACTTAGCATTGGAGTACCACCTTCTCCAACCATTTTTGACCTGCCTGACTTGGATGTTCTAGGAGAACCTGCTGGTGGTTCCTGACTTCTGTGAGACCTGAAGGGTAGAGGCTTGTGTGTTCTCTTTTTCTCTTGTGCACCAACACTTTGGAATAGTCTCCCTCCAGAAATATGATCACCATTGGCTTTCTGTACATTATGAAAAAAGGGATTATTTGGAGAGCCTGAGAATCAGTTTGATGCCATTGGTTATTGATGTATTGTTTTGTGGGCAATCGTGTTTATTTTGATGCCTGTTTCTTTTATGTTTACACCACAGATGTTTTGAAAGGTGTACGTAAATTTCCCATAATCCTTCTTGATTGCGGCAGGTATTAAGTCAAATAAATAAATTATTCATGGGTTTCTCGTGAAACTTCAATGTGGTAGCATCAGGAAAGAAATAAATTAGGAGAAAAATGAGACTACTTCTGAAGGAAAAATATTAGGGGCAGATAGAAACATGTTCCTGGGCCAAGGGATGGTTGTAGCTTTACTTCTCCCATAGTGCTTATATATCTAACTTTAACTATAAGTAATGAGGTATGCAGTGATGATACAAATCTGCTTTGAAACACACAATCTCCAGTGCTGCCATATTCATTCCACTTCAGGGACACTCTGTCATATTTTGGAGAAAGTCCAAGAACCTCTGAACAAGCCCGTATGTTTCCAGGGAAGGGTCACTGGGGGCTCAGTCTCTCCAATAAGTTTTGTTTCATCTGCTTTCTGTTTCCATTACCTGCTGCTCCTACTTCTGTTCAGATCCCTTGCTAAAATAGAAAGGGATTTAAGAATAGAGAGCACATGACTGAAACCATAGCTGCCAAGGAATATGAAATATTCACATGAGAAAAAAGTATCCATAATCACTCGAGCTGAAAATATTTGATAGTTCATCGTAATTTTGATCCATATTTTGACAGGATGTTCCACTGTGGGTTATACTTATTATACAGTGCAAAGTAATTGATTATAAAAATAGTCATCAGCAGCCTCATATCATTGTCTTATCTGAGGAGAGAAAAGCTAATATATTAAGTAGAAGGGTGCAGGAGGTGGAAGAAATAATTATACACTCACATTGCTTTGCTCCAACTGCTATTTGTAGATGTGACTACAAGACTACTAGAACAAATTAGCTCTTATTTTGACAAAGTATGTACAGATGAAGGGCTAATTAACACAGGTTGTTGCTGAGGTGCAACTTTAGAAGGAACACATTTGAAATTTCAGTTACTTGTCTTTGCAGGAATGAACTTTTGACAAATGCAGCTGTTTAACTTTTAGAGATAAACTGATTTAAACTAAAAAAAATGTGGACATGACGACATTTAAGAAGTAACTACCTTCATTGTGCCACAAAAAAAAAAAGATGCCTGCTTTTAACCTTATAAAATTTAAAATGCTTTCTTTTATATAAAAATGATACTATAAATACTGACATAAAGTTATTATAGTGCTATATACACTGATGGATCCAAGGGTGAAGTGATATGATTCTTCCCTCATTCCAGAGAAACTAGAGAAATGAATTGTGTTAGTCTGAAAGCGCACAGTATTGTAAGTTGTGGAACACTTGCCTGCTTAAGAAACTCTAGGAATCCATTAGAGAAATCCCCTTTTGAGTTTTTTTCAAGGAAGATATCAGTAACTTTGCAAATGAGTCTAATTCAAATTTGAGATTTGAAGGGAGGAAGATTTAATTTGAACCAGTCTAAGATTTGATCTGATAAAATAATTGGCTATAAAGGAAAACATCAAAATACCAAAAGCAGGATATGATGAACATAGCACGAATGGTTGCTGGCTTAGAGGACATTAATCCTGCAAATTTTGGCTGGGTAATTTGGTGGGTTTCTCACTGTACATTTTTAAAAATATTTCTCCTACCCCTCTTTTAAGGTTCGTATAGAGGCAATACTTACCGTATTTTTCCGACTATAAGACGATACTTTTTTCTAAAACCTTTACCCTAAAAACCGAAGGGCGTCTTATTCAAGGAAGTCAGCCGAGAATCGTGCGGTTGCAAAACTGCCCATACTTTGTTTCTGCAGAGAGGCTTCCTCCTATTGCTAGCCTCCAATCATGAGTGAAATAGCTTGTCTCCCAAACAGACTTCCTCCAATCACGAGCCTGATGTAACTGACGTCAGCTGATGCTGAACAAACCAATTAGAGGAAGGCTGTTTGCAGAGACAAGCTATCTGCAGTTTCACTCGTGCTTGAATGTAATCAGTTATGCAAAGGAGCCTGTAAATAGAGCTGCAAAGAGACGGTTTGGACTTCCTCCCACTGAGTGTATCAGGTAAATGTTAACTAATTACTAAATAAAAATGTGTTCTGCACTATCTTTAAAATATTGATTTTTTAATTTTGGGCTGGAAAAGTGGGGGTCGTCTTGTACATGGGGGCATCTTATTGTCAGAAAAATACAGTAACTGAACTTGGCTGAATTTGAAAAAAAAACTAAGCACTGTTGAACCTAGTGAATACTTTGATGTGAAAACTCTAAGAAATCCTTGAATTATAGACTAAACTGGAAATTTAAAAAAAAATCCTGGAAAAAGGCACTGGTCAATTAATTTCCTATTTTTGCCAAGAAAACAGCACAAATATTTCCAAAAAATCATCAGGAGGAGATTGAATTGAGAGAGATTTCACCTCAAGGACGATAGACATAGTACAACAGCCTCCAGATGTCCCACATAGAGCCTAAAGAGTTTGTGCTGAAACAATATAGAAAATAGTCTACTCCAACTTGCAAAATACATGTAAAAGTGATCAAAAGACATTTAAAAAGGAAGTTCATACTTAAGACTGAGGAGATCACAATGCTCTGACCATTGGCTTTTCTTGATTAGTACAGCTGTTAGAATGGCTCATTAGTATCATACTGCCTCCTCAATTTGCAGTATCTGTAAAGAAAGAAAACTGCAACAGTGTTAGAGAATCTGCAAAGGCAGAAGATCCTAAAACTGAATCTCGTGAAGTAATTCAGAGGCACTTGATTCAATTCAGTATCTCAAATGGTTTTAAAGACTCAAATTCAGTCAAATGCCCTTCAAGTTGAATGTCACCTTCAAAGCTTCACACAGTTCCAATATAATGGAACAGGGAGACACATTCTACCTCAACCTTAGCCACAGAAGCTCAGTGAGTGACTTTGGGCCAGTCAGTCTGTTGTAGCCCAATCTGCCTCACAGAATGATGGGTGTGGGGATAAATAAAATGGAGCACTAACCTTGAGTTCTCTGTCTGCAGAACCTGTGTTGAAAGTAATACCTCAAAGAAAACATATCAACATCACTAAAGTAGTTACATTTCCAATTTTGAAGTCCTAATTTCTCCTGAGACAGCAAGACATACATTCTCACTAAGTGAATAATTCTCTAGGAAAATGGAACTACTTTTTCCAGGGGTTGATAGTGAGCCCTCCTGAGTTCAGTTTAGGAAGCCATCTGTTGAACATCATGTTTTGCACCGCAGATAGATATATAAGACTCAGCTACTGAAAAAATATATGGGCCTGACTCCATCTGAATCCCTAGAGACTGCTAAACAAAGACAGCACTAGCTGCCAGGCTAAGGAGATATACTAGAGAAGCAGAGGCCAAGAAGATAAATGTTCTGTTCCCCAAAGAACCATCCAAAGTGTACTCCCAACTGCAGTGCAACCACACAGTAACAGCAGAGCCACCAGCAGCAGAAACTGAACAGTACTGGAAGAACATATGGGAAAAAGAGAAGACACATAACACCAGTGCAAAGTGGCTGCAGGACCTGAAAGCAGACCACAGCAATGTCCCAGAACAAGAACCAGTCACCATCACAGTAGCAGACATCCAACAGCGGGTCAAGAACATGAAAAGCTGGACAGCACCTGGCCCAGATATGATCCACACCTACTGGCTAAAGAAACTAACAGCAGTGCATGAACACCTAGCAGCACAGATGAACCAGGTGCTAGCAGCAGGCTCCCACCCAGAGTGGCTAACACAAGGAAGGACACTGCTGATCATGAAAGACCCCCACAAGGGAACAGCACCATCCAACTACCGGCCAATAACCTGCCTCCCCACAACATGGAAAGTTCTATTAGGCATCCTAGCCACCAAGCTACAAGACCATATGGGCCAGTATGTGAGCACAGCTCAGAAGGGCATTGGGAACAACACCAGAGGCTTAAAACACCAGTTACTCATAGATAGAGCAGTTGCCTGAGACTCAAGGTCTAGGCAGACCAATCTGAGCACAGCCTGGATTGACTAAAGGAAAGCTTATGACTCAATGCCACACACATGGATCTGTGAATGCCTGGCACTATATAAAGTCAACAGGACAGTAAGGACCTTCCTCAAGAACTCAATGGGACTGTGGAAGACAACACTGGAAGTCAACTCAAGACAGCTCACACAAGTGACCATTAAGTGCGGCATATACCAAGGTGATGCACTGTCCCCACTGCTGTTCTGCATAGGCTTAAACCGCCTCAGCCAGATAATCACAAGGACTGGATACGAGTACAAGTTCAAGAGTGGAACTACCATCAGCCACCTCCTCTACATGGATGACATCAAGCTGTATGCTAAGAGTGAACGAGACATCGACTCACTGATCCACCTGACACGGATCTACAGTGAGGACATGGGGATGTCATTCAGACTGGAGAAGTGTGGCAGGATGATAGTAAAGAGGGGGAAGGTAGTTAAGACGGATGGAATGGAACTACCAGTGGGCCACATAGCAGACATAGAGACCAGCTATTAATACCTTGGTATCTCACAGTCACACGGGAACCATGATGAGGAGGCAAGGAAGACAGCAACATCCAAGTACCACCAAAGGATAAGACAGGTCCTGAAGAGCCAGCTCAATGGGAAGAACAAGATACATGCCATCAACATGTATGCCCTGCCAGTCATCAGATACCCTGCCGATATAGTGACCTGGCCAAAGGAAGACATGGAGGCTGCCGATGTGAAGACCCAGAAGCTCCTCACAATGAACGGAGGTTTCCACCCCAAGTCCAACACCCAGAGATTGTACACCAGCCACAAAGAGGACGGGCAGGATCTAATGAGTGTCAAAGCCACTGTCCTGGATGAAACCCAGAGCATCCAGGAGTACATCAGTAAGAAGGTATTCAAAGGTGAACTGCTGAGAGAATGAGTGAGGCAGCAGCAAAAGGGAAAAAGTTCAAACAGAGGAAGTGCCATGGCAAGACAAGCCCCTGCATGGGATGTACCATCGACAGATAGCTGAGGTGGCTGACATCCAACCCTATCAGTGGCTGGAAAGGGCTGGACCAAAAGACAGCACTGAGACACTGATCATAGCAGCACAAGAACAGGCACTAAGCACCAGATCCATAGAAGCAGGGGTCTACCACACTAGACAGGACCCACAGTGCAGATTATGGAAAGAGGCCTTAGAGACAGTCCAACACATAGTGGCAGGGTGTAAGATGCAGGCAGGAGCAACGTATACTGAATGGCACAACCAAGTAGCTGGCATTGTGTACAGGAACATCTGCACAGTGTATGGGCTAGACCTCCCAAGTCCAGATGGGAGATTCCACAAAGGGTCATGGAGAATAACAGGGCTAAGATCCTGTGGGACTTCCAGATCCAGACAGACAGGCAGGTACTGGCCAATCAACCAGACATCATGGTAGTAGACAGCAGTAGTGATAGATGTAGCAGTGCCAAGTGACAGCAACATCAGGAAGAAGGAGCATGAGAAGCTGGAGGAGTACAAGGCCTGAAGGAGGAAATAGAGAGGATGTGGAAAGTAAAGGCCAAAGTGGTCCCAGTGATGGTAGGAGCACTTGGGGCTGTGACTCTTAAGCTGGGAGAGTGGCTCCAGCAGATCCCAGGAACAACATCAGAGCTCTCTGTCCAGAAGAGTGCAGTGCTAGGAACAGCTCAGATACTGCTCAGAACCCTCAAATTCCCAGGCCTCTGGTAGAGGACCCGAGACTGAGGAAGACACGTACCACCCATAGGGGTGAGTGGGGATTTTTATATATATATATATCCACTATGGATACGTATTTGGTTCTGTCATGTATATGTAGACGTAGACGTAGATGTAGATGTAGATGTAGATGTATGTATATACACACACACACCAGAATATATATAAAGGTTTTTCAGACTTAACCTACAAACAGTGCTTAGGATGACATCTCTCTTGTGCAGCTGAGTACTACACAAAGACAAAATTATATTGCTATTAGTGTGGCTAAGGTGTTGGACTTAAAGCAAGGAAATTCAAATTCAAATTCAAATCCATTCTCAACCATGGAAACACAATGAATAACTTTGGACCCATCACTATCTTTCAGATCAAATTACCCAACTGAGGGTTATTGTGGGAAAAATAGGAGGAGGGATTGCTACGTATACCACTTTTGTGCTCTTGGAGGGAAGGTAGGATTTATTATCAAATTTAATAAATAAATAATTTGGAGCCTCTTTTCAAAGTACTATGGAGAACGGGTGAGAGAAATTCCGTTGCCTACTTGCTTCCATGCCAAGCATTAGATCTCTTTACAATGCAAATACTATTTTTGCTTGGATGCTTCATTGTATAATCATTATTTGGTTTGAATTTGCACTGAAAATCACACCAGGGTTGAATTCTGGTAGTATTTTTGGTCTAACCAAAATATTAGTTAGCTTGTAAAAAATTCAGCCTGGTACAGAATGCCGGTCTAAATGAAGTAATTGTTCATTTATCGCATTATGTAGGGGAATAGGTAAAAGATATTGCTGAGAGAAAACCTGGAGTTAGCAGAGCAAATCTTCTACCTTCTAGCTTATTTACTTGTAATCCACCTAGAGTCACTTATACAGTGAGATGGGTGGCATATAAATTTGATTAATAAATAAACAAATCTCATGCTTGAATGTTGTCTATTCAATTTTATGCAATTGTTATAAGAATTCAGGCCTTCAACAGACAGTGATGGGGTAAACCTGTCCATTGCAGACTGTCTGTGGGAGAACCGAGTTGCCTCCACACTCAGATTTTGTTTTAGCCTCTTACTAGTTCAGCAGTAAGCAAGGTCTATGAGTCATAGGTACACACACACAAATATGTACAGGAAGACTGTCAAATCAAACCATGCTGTATTTCATTGTCCACTACGCAAACAGCAGCAGAAACAGCAGCAGCTCACCCGAAAGCCAATATTTCAGATGCTATAATTTTCCATGGCGATTCATATGTGCAGTATACAAATTAGTGGGAGCAAAACTATCACTCCTACAGAGGATGAAGCAGCTGCACACAATCTGTTGATGATGGAAAAGTTGCGCACAACCGACTATCATTGAATATAATTTAAATGAATGTATCATGTTGCTTGGCATTGCTCTAAGATTTCACTGAGGTATCAAAACAATTCAGTTACATAAACAAAGACATAATATTATGTGATGGCAACTCAGTAAGAAACATTCTGGATAATGTTGGAGTTTCCGCTTGGGCACAAATATTGCATGTACCGTAGCCATTCCTTTTTCTTTCAGCTTACAGATCTTCCCTACCTATGGACGACTGCTTAAGTGATATGCATTTATATATAATTTTTGTATTGTGCATTTAATTAAACCTAGGGTACTTTCTAACTATATTTTAGTGATTAAAATAATGATAGAATCAAAGATCCAGTAAGAACTAGAAGGTTATCAAGAACTTTTTTGCCCCCCAAAAAAGAAATTGCCGATGACTATACAAGATCAACCAGATCCAATATAAATTGTCCAGAAGTTTAAATCTGCCATGTGAATCAGCAACCAGGCTTGCTGAGAAAATCCATATTCAAACGCATGGCCAAAAATTCTGGGAGATCCAATCACAGCACATCTGGAATGTGTCAGATAGTGGAGAACTAATATGATCAAGTTGTAAATCTCATCTAGATGATTAAGATCTTTCCTACGTCTTCCACACATATACCTCACTATATGAAATTATACTACTGTTGGAACCTATAGTAATGTAACTACTGCTTGGTGTCATTTAAACAAATCAGATATAAAGGCCTCCTAGGAAAACAATTTTCTGATTGCAAGCAGAACATTTGATCTATCATTAATAATGAGAATGAGCTAAAGAAAAGATTATATGACAAGTTAATTGGGTTTTGATCAAATGCTTTTGCCATTTATATTATATACCATGCTTGAATACTTAGGAAACCTTTGTTTTGCTCATGAATGTTTTTCTTCATGGGATAACTTGGCAACCTTCATTCATATAGAGTAGCATTTATTCATGCAACTAGTTCCTTCTATCATTTTGATTTATCCACCAAGCTTTACTAGGTAGTATTTTTACTCTGAGAAAGAATAATGGTAAGAACTGATTTCATTCCACATCCTTATCTTGGCTGCTTGCTTAAGCACATGTCACTGCATCTCCTATATACAAGAAGAATAGCTGAACTGGGGTTTGATATATCAGTCATAATCCATTCTCCTGCCCCACCCTCCCATTGGCTTCATGAGTCTAGTGGTGCAGTTCAAGTTATGGACAAAATAGAAAACATATTAGTGAGAATCTTTAGATTATGTATTAAGGCTTTTAATTTAACTATAATTCAGAGAATATGGAAATAAATGTGTGTTGTACATTAGAGGATAGTTTCAGATAGACCTGGTTTCTGATGTCCTTCTCCTGAAAGCTGGTGGATGGGGAAAACAAGATAATTATGCTTCACCTGGTTGCTTCCACAAATCCAGAAGAACCAATGGACATGCTGGATATGGCTTCATATTTTCTCTGAACTTCAAAGCTTTTAAAAGTTATAACAAACAGGGAAAGGAAAAGTGCTTATCCTGTTGCCTGGAAAAGCCCTGAGAGAGAAAGATGAATGGTGGATAATGGGGACAGAAAGAGAAAAAGAAAGCATAGGAGGGGGGGAAAAATGGGTGGAAAACACCTTGAAATGTGGAACACCAAACAATATCCAGGGGCCCCAGCAGGCATCTTGACTCTGAGGTCCCTTAACCCTGGAATCATGTCTGTAGATACATCTTGGATTTGAGGATACTACCTTTGAATCTGGAATTGCATGGCTATCATTAAGGAAGAATAGAAGAAGCAACAGTGTCTACTGTAAACCACAATAATGGCAGAATGACAGCAGATGCACAAATGCCACCATTATGTAGTGGTATGCTGATGTCTGATGCAAGTACATAAGTCACAGCATTGATGATGTTATCATGCATGCATATTAATTATTGGTCTCTCTTGCCTCTCTCCTTCCTTCTTGAATGCCTATGATGAGAAAAATCTGTTGTGGTCAATAGGATAAGTAGACTTTCAGTCTAAGTGGAGGAGCTCCTCTTCTATTTTTCCAGGTTATATGCAGACCATTCAAGTAGTGGGAACAGAAGGAAGAGGCAAGGATGGGAAAACTTCAACAACTTCTACTTGAGAATAATATAAAGCTAAGAAGTGGCATAAAGTGAGAACAAACAGTAAATAAAAAATCTTAGCACGTAATTGAGTTTATTGGCCTACATAATAAAACTTTCAGACACACATTGGACACAAAAATGTAAAATGCATTGGCAGAAAGTAAATTTAATTAAGTAGTGAGCTGTTGAGAAAGGAATTAAAGGGATGACGCACTTACCTGTAAAAATATCCATACAATATTTTGAAGCACTTAAAACAGAGTTTCAAGATGTAATTAGCATATAGCGTTCAATATTCAGGTTTATACGCATTTTTAGAAGGTGCTGTATAGAAAAATACATTACCAAGAGAATCAAACATGTTTGGTGGTTAAAAGATTCAGGCAGGCTACATAAATCAGATTCTTTTATGGATTAAAAAAAGCTGCATGAAAGAATTGGATAGAACACTTTGGTAAAGTATGGAAATGGCAAGTAGAATAGTTTCTTAAACAATTTTAAAGCCAGACATCTATAAATAAAGACTAAGATTTAAAATAAAGAATTTTGGAGTCAGCCTTAATTTCTAGTGACTAGAAGCACATCCAGCAAGAGTACAGAAGTGCCTTGCCGATGCTTTCTTTCAAGACATTTTTTCAACATCCCTGTCTAACCTGTGATTCCCGGTGGTTTCCTATCCCAGTATTAGCCAGCCTATACATAGCAATTGATATAGACCCAAATAATCCAGAAAATAATGCACAGTAATAGATATCAAAACTATAGTACATGTTCATATGTCACAACATTAGAATTTGCCATTGAATATACATTCAACATGGAGCCAGTTATATTGGCTTTCAAATATCTGTTTGTCACATTTACACTATTGAGGGTGCCCTTAGAAAGCAACTTTACAGAAAGCATAATCTGTGAAGCAATCTAAACAGTATGCATCTCACAGGTTTGGTTCTGACCAGCTTTTTCTAATAATTTCCAGAGGACCCACCGCCCACCTCCCAAAACAACAATAACGTAGCATGAGTTTTCCAAAAGATATAAATTTGCCACCGAACCTAAACAAGGAAATGAAGTGTCCAAAGAAGATTAATCATACATCATCAAATCAGTCCCAGAATGAATAAATGCCTGTCAACAACACCTGCCCTCAGTGATCATCTGTTACTGTTTGAAGGATATTCATATGATTTCCTTGCTATCTAGGCCCATTGTCTTCCACTTCTGTTTCTCTCACTTTTGCCAACCATAGTTGTTTTTTTCTCTAGTTCATAAGTGACTGGTCTCTTGAGGCAATGGTAGCAATCTCTATTTCATCCAGGACTGATCAATTGTTTTTTCTTGAACTCCATGATACTTTTAGTGACCGGTCTCCAATTCCATAATTTGAAGGCATATGTATATCTTCTTTTATTTCTTCTTCCAAAATGTCCAGTTTTCACAACCATGTATTACCATTTAAAAGACCACTACTTTAACAATTTTGATGCTTGTTATCAGAGAAATCATCTTAAGCCTTCATGATCTTTTCTATGTTTGTTAATGTCCTTTCTCCCTAGGATTAATCTCTACTTCTCAAGCGCACTTTCCATTCTTATGTATTCTTGAGCCTCAGAAAGCAAAACCACCTACCATTGCTTCATTGTGAATTGTGAGTTCACTAAGTTATGCTGGCTGACACTCCTTACCATAGACTGAAGGGCTATGAGCTATAAGACTGCCCATTAGAGATTGAAGGGCTATGGACTCAACATTGATTTGTTTCTATCATCCAATTCTGATCAGGCAAAAAATATAGTCTTTGAAAGATTGAATGACACTGAATACCAAACCAAAGTTAGTGCCTTATCCTGGAACAGCAGAGCCCTGATAACAAAAGACACATGGCAATCCAAAAACTTTTTATGCAGGTTAACCTTCCCAAAGTCAAGGAATAAGTTCTTTTGAGCTAGCTAGTTAGGTTATTCCAGCCCTCAGCTTTATTACAGGGAAGATTCACCAAAACCCCACCAGCAGAAGACACCTGCCCGTATGACCCTGGGAAAATAGAAACTGTCCAACATAATATTGTTTCACTGTAAATTTTACAGGGATCTGCATAAGGACTATATATTTCTCCGGCTGCAACATCTCCCAGGAAGGACTGTTCTTACAAACAAGAACATTCTTCAACTTATGTTTAATCTAAATAGGTACATTTTTAAAAAGTGATGCATAAATAGGGGAACAATATAAAAATTCTGCAAACTTAAATCGGAATTTTTGAAAGCAGGTTAAATGTCAGTAACTTACCTTTGCTCAGATATACAATGGTTGGCTCAGCGTTGTTCCTTAAAGATAAATTTAAGGAAACTTTTGTCCTTGAAAAGACAAGTCCTAGTCTGAATCATGCTCAGCTTCTTAATTCAAATTTGAATTAGTGTTCCCATCTTTGCCACTGACCACAGATCTATGATCTCACCCATTTATAGCCAATTCTCGATAGAGTGGGTTGGACGGCTGGCTTGGAAGGCAGAACAGTGAGAAAATAATAATTGCATTTTTATGTCATAAACAACATATGCTACTTGTTCCCCCTACCTCTTGGCGGGTTTTTAAAAACATTCAATTTGAACTATATTTAAATCTTGAAGGTGAATCATGAATGTTCACCAATCTTAGCTCAAAAGTAAGTTCATGCTAAAAAGTAAAAGTCATGACATCTCAGCTCAAAAGTAAGATGATTAGTGTCAGCATTACTAGGTAGACCAGACAGGAAACATGACCAGATGAGCTAATTCTACTTTATTGTAAAGCTACATTGACAGAATCTTACAGGTCTGAAAGTACGTCTCTAACCCTGTCTCCTTTACAGCCCAAGAAACTAGGGAGGGTCTCTCCTGAGTCTCTTGCCCCATCCACTATCCAGTTGCAGGCTATGCTGTCTCTTATCTGACCATTCCCTTGGCAGTATCTCTTGGCCCAATTTCCCAAGGTCTTTCCCACATACCACTACAAACGCATCATATGGTAAATGTGATAATGTTGTGATATCATGTAGCCATTTTAAGCCAACCCTTTCCCCCTCTTGTTCCAAATCACAAAAAGCAAGTCAAAAGAATAGTGAGTTAAAACTCATCTATGCTTTCTTAATGTTAACACTTAAAAAAAACTGTTTTTAATGTTGTCTAACAGATAATATCACAATTCCTAATGCAAGAAGAAGCCTGAATTCAAAAGAAGGCCCTTACTCATCTAGCTATTATGTTCATCCCACTATTTCTGAGGAACAATCTCTTCTCATGCTGGTGCATTAGTCCCCTGATGAAGAAAGGAACCATCAAAAGAGTTCTCCTACATCTATGAATATATTCCTTTGTAATACTGGTATCTGTGACGGTCCTGTGGAGATGCATTCAATTCAAAAGCAACTTCTGTGTATTTTCATCAAAGTGCCAGGTTGAGAGAATCAGCATGATTCTTAAATTAGCCCTTTAAATGAAAAGTTTAACATTTGAAATCTCATAACAATTAAAGAGCCATCCTGATCTAGAGGATTTCTGCACATATCAAGTATTCAAAGCGCAACACATTTCCTCAGTGTGCAACAAAATGGGGGGAAAAAACTAACTGAAAGCTATTTGTGCATCTGTGGGTTATAGAATGCTATAATAAAGAAAAGTGTATGTCAACACTGTATGAATTTGTCTAAAGTTTATTGCAAAATTATAGAAAGGAATCATATTGTTAGTCTTAAGATGTACCGACACTGGTATACAGAGCGAAAAAAATCTACAATCAGAGAAATGTTAGTAAATCTATTACACTGTATTTCATGCTTTTACTGCTTTAAAAAAAATCCTACATACTGAAATGTGTAACTTAGAGAAGTTAAATGCATTAAACCCTTTAAAAATTGACAACCCTTAAAAATTAATGGCTAATTTATTGATTTTATAGTATTTATGCAACAGCATTAATCATAACGAGTGCCTGTTGGGATTAACAGGAGTACAGTTAAAATTGAGTCTTTGCACATTTTGCAGAACTAGTCTACATCTGAAACTTTTCTACTCCTTATTGCTCATTGTTAAGAATTGGACTGTTAATTAAGAGTGTTGCTTTAGCAAAGTATCAAAACTGAAGGAGATTTGACTAGGGGGACAAAACTCCTTTTCTATGAAACCATCCCACAGCTCAGATGTTTGTAGGTGAGGTCAGGTACAGAATCACAGATGCAAGTATTTATTCAATTAGGACAAGGTGATGCCCCTTTCCCTATGCAAAGGTCACTGGACAGACAGCTGACTCTTAGTGATGGGATGATGTCTTCCACCATACCTTAATAATACCTTCACTGGCACAGAGCAAGTTGTGTACCAAGATCAGATGAGGAGGATGCTACCATTGTTGGTCTCTCCTTCAGCATCTGCTGCCTGACTCTAATGGCTCATTGTACCTAATGATAGAACTGGTCTTGGAACTAGTCCCATTCCTTGCTCAGTGCAGCATGCAAGCAGGATGTTAGAGTTCTGATTAAGTATCTCCAAGTAGAACTTACTACTTTCAAGGTAACCTGTTCTAACACTAGCCCTATATTGAACTTTTAAAATTATTTCCTGTAGAGGGTTTTCATAGTCTTCCTTTGGGTACACTCTAGGTCAGGGTTTCTCAACATGTGGACTTCAAGTCTCAGAATTCTGCTGGCTGGGGAAATCTGGGAGTTGCTAACGTTGAGAAACACTGCTTTTGGTTATCAATGCTCTTCTTAAAATGTAGCAGTCTGGGGCAGAAGTTAAGATTTCAGGTGCAGCTTGTCCAATAAAGAGGCAAATAAAAAACTTACTTCTCATGATCTGGACACAATACTAGATTCACTTCCTTGAAGCAGGACTTAACATTGGTTTATGTTATTTTTTAATATTTTGATATCTTATTTTATGCATTTCCAAACAGAATACATTTGTCATGCACACTTGTCATGCACACTCAGTAAATCATTTTGCTCATTCTGTAAGTATTCCAGTGTAAGTATTCTTGTGATCCATACATGGAGAAATTTGTAGGAGAAAATTGTACAGAAATTATACAGTAATTTATAAAGTAAATTATAGCTGGCAATTTCATTTCTTCACATTAATTCCAAGTATTTTTTAAATTATTTTTTAAAAACTTAATGTCTATATCTTTTGTCTATATGTAATGTCTATATATTGATATAATATGTCTATATATTGATGCTCAATAACATTAATAAAAGATACCAAGAAAATTACATTGAGTTACATGTTTTCATTACATGTTTTCATAATATTAAAAAGGAAAAAAGAAATATGAATTTTTGAGCTTAGTAACAAAATCTGCACTATGTTATTGTTTATGAATATTAAAAAGAAAAGAAAGGGAAAAGGGGGAAAAAGAAAAGAAAAACAACTCTAAAAGCAATTTAGATAAATATTTGATTTCTGACTTCTCCCTTCTTTGTTCTCTAAACAATTTACCATATTTTTTGACATAAACTTTAGAAACCATGCTCTAAATGTTTCTATTTGCCCTGCTTCATAATGTATAATATATGTTGTTGTTTAGTCGTTAAGTCGTGTCCGACTCTTCGTGACCCCATGAACCATATTGCGCCAGGCCTTCCTGTCCTTCACTGCCTCCCTGAGTTTGCTCAGTTTCATGCTCAGTATAATATATATAGAAGCTATTATTGCTTGAACTCTATTTTGTACGTATACTGTTAATTGCCATTGCTGCATATTCTCCAAGTTTAAGTTCCCAGTCAGAGATCATCAGTGCTATATTATTTTTCCATTGTCCTTGCAGCCATGAGCATATATCTTAATAAATTATGGTATTTTAAAAAGTATTTTTAACATAATAAATAATGCCTTGTTGATTTCAGCCTAGTGATCAAGAACAATAAGACTCCTGTGAGTTATTTACACTGTGGGAAAAGAGGGTCTTTATAAAGTGAGTATGTGGGAAACTTCAAATTTATCTGAACTAGCACTGGGTGTGGCAGGTTCTGGACAAGTGTTAGGGGAGTTCTGTGCTCTGTCAGCTTAAAATAGAGTTCCCAGCTATCTGAACAGGCAAAGGGGGACATGGACAATTGGAAAGGAGGACAAATAGAGGGAAAGGAGGACACACTTTAATATTTATATTTACATTCATTGGAGAAGAAGGGATTACAAGTGAGTAAACAGACACACAATGGGGAATACACATTGAGAAGAATGTCCTAGCACCAGCTTTTTGCTTAGTGAGCCATGAGCTGGTTAGGAGGCAGAAGCACAACTGATTAAGGTCTTGTCAGTTTCAGGTAGAGCTTGTTAACTTGCCCTTAGCACTTATCAGGGAAATGCTGCGCCACAGAGAAAAGCTGCTCAGGAAGAGATAGTTGGTTAGATACTCAAAAATCCAGAAAATATTTGATTTTAAGACTATGCCTGCCGAATGAAGGACATGAGGACAAAAAGGAAGACCTGTCCTCCTTTTGCCAGAAGTCTGGTAACCCTAGCTTAAAACTCCCTGCACTCCTTCTGGGTCACCAGTCAGGAGCAGTGTTTTTTTGCCGCCATCGCATATACAGATACTAGTTTGACCCAGTCTTGATTTTAATAAGCTACTGCATTTGGTCAAGGTTCTCACAGCTATATGGAAACTGAAGATTCTGTGGAAGCACATATAATGAGATCAGTATTGAGTTTATACTTAATTCAATAGCTCTTTAGGTATTAAAAAAATCTCATTTGTTTTACTAAATCCCATTTCACACTCTGCAGTGCTCACTCAGAAACTGTTAATTGCATTTGAAAGGTGAAGATTATCTCCCATGTGTCAAATTGTATCGTAAAATAACCAAAATCCTTTATATGCCGAGCAACTGTTAAGAGGACAAAAATGCAAAACCTCCTTTTTATTATTAAGAGCACTTTAGAAACTTTTTGGTGTAAAAGACCCACAAGGTTGTGCTTGTTTTGTTTTACACATTTAAAAACTGCCCATCATCTAATTGGGTTTTTTTAGCTTACATGCTAAGTGGGTTTGTCAGATATAGTTTTTCTAGCTCCCCACTGCTAAGTTTACTTTTCTATGAAAGACACTGAAGTCTTAAATAACTGATGAACATTCCTTCCCTCCCACACACACACACTTTTTTTTTCTGGCTAAAACATTGTTTTGAATAAAACCTAATTCTCTGTCAATAGACCAAGAAGAAGTTTGTCCAACTGTGTTTAAGAAGTCCACAAACGGGAGACCTCAGTATTTTCATTAAGGATCTGGGGGGAAAAATTATCCTGCTCGCATTTGAAGGCACGTAGATCACACTATCCAAAGCTATATATAAACCATTTGGTGCTAATATCTGTCCCCCGCCCTCCCCCAGGGATTACCGCATTAGTTGAAACTAAAAAAAAAACCAACTATCTATATATTGGGAGAAAGTGCAAAACAAAATGTGTTGTATTAGGCTCATATGTAAAATGAGAAAAATATATAAATATGACACATTTCTGAGAAATATGCACAGAAATGTATAACTCCCCTCCCCTGAATCACACTAAACTCTCCTTAGCTCCTATTTTTTTAAAAAACAATTATTTATTTACCTTAAAAAATGGTGTCAATAAATGCCCCACTCAGTTATTATTGCTGTTATTATGCAACAGCAATCATAATATTAATTTTTAAAAAGACAAATAACAATAAAGAATAATTAGGGATTATACTGCTATGTATGTAATGATATGTATGTATTCGGTTCCTTTTTTTCTTTGTTTCATTTTTCCTTTTGCTTTTTACTTAATTATTAAAAATAAAAAATTATATATTTAAAAAATGTAGAGCACTAAAATAATCACTTTCCAAACCCTTCCTGGAAGACCCAATAAAAATAAGACCATTTGCAGGTGAATAGAAAGAGATTTGTTATCATCATTATTATTATAATTAATTAATTAAATTTGTATGGCCACCCATCTCAATAAGTGATTCTCGTAATATTAGTATTCAAACTATATTAAAGAAATTGAACCATTAAACCAGAAAAGTCCTGGCACAGTTCCCTTCAAATTCTTTTACACTGGTGTAGGAACTACATAAAACCCTACTGAACTGGCAAATTGCTATCATGTCTCTGTAGCTGGGACTTGTGCTGCAGAATCATGCAACTGGTCCCCTTCCCTAAGTGCTCATGCACATCCAGACACAGAGTCAACACCTCTTCCAGTAAGATAATCAGTTCCTCCCAGCATGTAACATGGAGAACCTCTCTTGAACCTCTAAGAACATCACCTTATCCTCTTAGGAGATGTAAAGTGAGAGTGAATGTGAAACATTTCCTGGACCATTACAGTCATCCATGGGACTGATGGAGCATTTAGTAAATCTACTAGGATTTCATAAGTTGAATTCCAATTGTGGTTGATAAATCATGGAAGCATGACAGTTAATTGTGGTTTATTCAGTAAAATATGATTGAGCAAACCATGATTAAGCTCAATATGAGAATCCAGGTATAGAGTCAGTAATCATATTAAATAATGCATCCTTTCAGATGAATAGGAGGTTGAGTACAGCAACACCTGTGATTTCTACAGCAATTATAACTTTTTAAAAAATAATGCAAATAAAATCTCACAAATCGTAGCTTTCCCATCTTCCCTGACTAGATTACGCTCTATGGCTTATAACTGATGCCCAGCTGAGTTGCAAATTTCCTCTTGTGGGAAATGACACAAATCCTTTGATGGTGAATTATCAGAGCTTGAACAAGAATCTATCAGTTCTTGCTTAATTTTTTTATTTGTTTGTGGGTATTTATGAACTTGTTTTTGAACAATGCTTTCAGATTGAACATTCTGTTTTAATGATGGATTATTTACATCCTTTTAATGGTTTCTATGATGATGTGAACTCCTTTTTGGAAGAGAAAGGAGGAATATGAGATCTATTTCTTCTGTTTGTAATAAATCAAATGTTATTGAGGGACTATAGCTCAGAGCTAACTAAGCACAGTGGTTTCCAAGGGCCAGGGTGTGGTAGGGGAGGGGAATCAGAATCTGTAAGATGACAGAAATGATGACACAATGCCCCAACATTTTTGTACATGTGTGCAATGGAACAGCAGGGCTTATAACATGGTGTCACACCTATTGTCACCTATAGATTTTGACACCTATCCTCTCCCAACACTTCTGGTTATACAGTACATTTGTCACCTGTACACATTCTCCCCCTTCATGGATCACTGCCTTGTCGTGGCGAAGGGGCTTGCGTAACTCAGTGAAGCCATGAGCTATACCGTGCAGGGGCACCTAAGACGGACAGGTCATGACAGAGAGTTCTGACAAAATGTGGTCCACTGGAGAAGGAAATGGCAACCCACTCCAGTATCCTTGCCAAGAAAACCCCATGGACAATGTTAAAAGGCTAAAAGATATGACGCCGGAAGATGAGCCCCTCAGGTCGGAAGGTGTCCAATATGCTACTGGGGAAGAGCGGAGGGCAATTCCAAGTAGCTCCAGAAAGAGTGAAGCGGCTGGGCCAAAGCCGAAAGGACGTTCAGCTGTGGATGTATCTGGAAGCGAAAAGAAGGTCCGATGCTGTAAAGAACAATATTGTATAGGTACCTGGAATGTAAGATCTATGAACCAAGGCAAGCTGGATGTGGTCAAACATGAGATGACAAGATTGAACATCGACATCTTGGGAATCAGCGAACTGAAATGGACGGGAATGGGTGAATTTAATTCGGGTGACCATTATATCTACTACTGTGGCCAAGAAACCCTTAGAAGAAATGGAGTTGCACTCATAGTCAATAAGAGAGTGGGAAAGGCAGTAATGGGATACAACCTCAAGAATGACAGAATGATCTCAGTGCGTATCCAAGGCAAAACATTCAACATCACAGTCATCCAAGTCTATGCCCCAACCACTGATGCTGAAGAAGCTGAGGTTGACCGCTTCTATGAAGACCTACAACATCTTCTAGAACTAGCACCAAAAAAAGATGTCCTTTTCATTATAGGGGATTGGAATGCTAAAGTAGGAAGTCAAGGAGTAATCGGAATAACAGGCAAGTTTGGCCTTGGAGTACAAAATGAAGCAGGGCAAAGGCTAATAGAGTTCTGTCAAGAGAACAAGCTAGTCATAGCAAACACTCTTTTCCAACAACACAAGAGACAACTCTACACATGGACATCACCAGACGGTCAATACCGAAACCAGATTGATTATATACTTTGCAGCCAAAGTTGGAGAAGCTCTATACAGACAGCAAAAACAAGACCAGGAGCTGACTGTGAGCTTCTCATGAAGCTTCTCATGAGCTTCTTACTGCAAAATTTAGGCTTAAATTGAAGAATGTAGGAAAAACCACTAGACCACTCAGGTATGACTTAGATCATATTCCTTGTGAGTACACAGTGAAGGTGATGAATAGATTTAGAGGATTAGATTTGGTAGACAGAGTGCCTGAAGAACTATGGACGGAGGTCCGTAACATTGTACAGGAGACAGCAACTAAAACCATCCCAAAGAGAAAGAAATGCAAGAAAGCAAAATGGCTGTCTGATGAGGCTTTACAAATAGCTGTGGAAAGAAGGAATGCGAAAAGCAAGGGTGAAAGGGAAAGATATAAGCAACTGAATGCAGATTTCCAGAGAATAGCAAGGAGAGATAAGAAGGCCTTCTTAAATGAACAATGCAAAGAAATCGAGGAAAACAATAGAATGGGGAAGACTAGAGATCTCTACACGAAAATTGGAGATATGAAAGGAACGTTTAGTGTAAAGATGGGCATGTTAAAGGACAAAAAAGGCAGGGACCTAACAGAAGCAGAAGAGATTAAGAAGAGGTGGCAAGAATACACAGAAGAACTATACAAGAAAGATCTTAATGTCCCTGATGTCCATGCTGGTGTGATCGCTGACCTTGAGCCAGACATCCTAGAGAGTGAAGTCAAGTGGGCCTTAGGAAGCATTGCTAACAACAAAGCTAGTGGAGATGACAGTATTCCAGCTGAGTTATTTAAAATACTAAAAGACGATGGTGTTAAAGTGCTGCACTCAATATGCCAGCAAGTTTGGAAAACCCAACAGTGGCCACGGGATTGGAAAAGGTCAGTTTACGTTCCAATTCCAAAGAAGGGCAATGCCAAAGAATGCTCAAACTATCGCACAATTGCACTCATTTCACATGCTAGCAAGGTTATGCTCAAAATCCTACAAGCTAGGCTTCAGCAATACATGAACCGAGAACTACCAGATGTACAAGCTGGGTTTCGAAGAGGCAGAGGAACTAGAGATCAAATGGCCAACATTCGCTGGATCATGGAGAAAGCACGAGAGTTCCAGAAAAATATCTACTTCTGCTTCATTGACTATGCAAAAGCCTTTGATTGTGTGGATCACAACAAACTGTGGCAAATTCTTAAAGAGATGGGAGTACCAGACCACCTTACCTGTCTCCTGAGAAATCTGTATGCGGGCCAAGAAGCAACAGTTAGAACCGGTCATGGAACAACCGATTGGTTCAAAATAGGGAAAGGTGTACGACAAGGCTGTATACTGTCACCCTGCTTATTTAACCTATATGCAGAGCACATCATGAGAAATGCCAAGCTGGAAGAATCACAAGCTGGAATTAAGATTGCAGGGAGAATCATCAACAACCTCAGATATGCAGACGATACCACCCTAATGGCAGAAAGTGAAGAAGAACTAAAGAGCCTCTTGATGAGGGTGAAAGAGGAGAATGCGAAAGCTGGCTTGAAACTCAACATTAAAAAAACTAAGATCATGGCATCTGGACCCATCAATTCCTGGAAAATAGAAGGGGTAGAAATGGAAGCAGTAACAGACTTCATTTATTTGGGCTCCAAGATCACTGCAGATGGAGACTGCAGCCATGAAATTAAAAGACGCTTGCTCCTTGGGAGGAAAGCCATGGCAAGCCTAGATAGCATATTAAAAAGCAGAGACGTCACCTTGCCGACAAAGATCCGCATAGTCAAAGCTATGGTTTTTCCAGTAGTAATGTATGGCTGTGAGAGCTGGACCATAAAGAAGGCGGAGCGCCGAAGAATTGATGCCTTTGAACTGTGGTGCTGGAGAAGACTCTTGAGAGTCCCCTGGACTGCTAGGAGATCAAACCAGTCAATCTTAAAGGAAATCAACCCTGATTGCTCATTGGAAGGATCGATAATGAAGCTCAAGCTCAGATACTTTGGTCACCTAATGCGACGAGAGATCTCTTTGGAGAAGACCCTGATGCTGGGAAAGATTGAAGGCAAAAGGAGAAGAGGACGGCAGAGGATGAGATGGTTAGATAGCATCATTGAAGCAATGAGCATGAAAGTGAGCAAACTCAGGGAGGCAGTGAAGGACCGGAAGGCCTGGCGCAATATGGTTCATGGGGTCATGGAGAGTCGGACACGACTTAATGACTAAACAACAACAACAACACATTCTCAGGGTCATTGCTAAAGAGTCCTGGTTCAAAAGGCTGAGAATCATATCCATCCATCATATCTGGAGAGCAGCAGCTAATGGATTAAGTACTTTTATGCAATTTTATCTATTCACATATTAAAATAATATTGTGTTACTTTTCACAAAATACCATAGATGTTAATTATTTTTCTCTTGGGGCATTAATAAGCGTTGTCCAATAATTTAAAAGTTCAATTATTGTCCTTTTTATATTTAATGAAGTTCAAATTCAACTTACCTCCTTACTCCAGGCAAAGAAAAAATACTCAAAAGATACTTGATGTAATAAGAACATGATTAGGAACCTTTTATTAATATATACATTCTTTAATCAGTTTGCTGATACTCTGAGAAATATCAGACTTTGTGATTCAAAACAGGAAGGGAAGAGAGAATAATAACCTTACTTAGCATTTGCTAGATGGTTCAAAATCATTTCCCATAATTTTTTATTTCTTTTTAATCTGGGTAGGTAGAGACCCACATTCACCCAACAGTTAATCTTTGAAGAGTAGATGAATGCTGAAGATAATAAAGAGCTTTCAGACAAGTCAATTTCACCTATAAAAGCTTCCTTTGATTGGAAAAGCAAAATCATTAATGTTTCTCAATGAAACAATTGAGCTGCTATTCCTGTACACTAATATGCCAAGCAGAACATGTTCGAAAGTGTACAAATTCCCGAAATTCCAGCAAATAATGTTCTGATTCATCCCTGCTTTCTTCCTTCACTGAGTGAGACAGTTCTACTGATACCTTCAACATGTGGCAGCCACTCAGAAAACATGGCCCAACCAATCCCAGTGACTGCAATCGGTATCAAACCAGAGATTTGCTTCTCCTGCTAAGGTTAATATTTCATTCTGTTCAGCAGGGCTGTGCCTGATTTTACAATGAAAAGACAAATAGTCTAGGAAGAAAGCTGAAAAATATGTTTGGTAATAGTAGTAGCATCCAAGGATCATGTTGAGAGATTCAGGCGAGGTTCCCCAATCACATTAAGCCATATGATTGATTTGCTTGTGGGTCAACCCAGGCTTAGTGCAATGTGTGGAGTGAGCCAGGTGTATCAAGACACAATTATTTAAAATGGTGGATTGGTGTAACATGTAAAGCTAGCCCATGTCATCTCTTTCCATTCTTTCTCTGATTTAGAATAGCTGATTCTTGAGTAGGTTAGGAGGTCAAACCTGATAATGGATGACATGATTGGGTACCACACTAAAAAAGCAGGAAAATAATAATCAAAATCCCATTTCTTATCAGGATTCCAATCCTATGAAAGCTGATATGTGGCATACCCCACAAAGATGGCAAACCCAAGAAGTGAAGACCACACAGAATTCAAAAAGGCATCTTCAGTGCTAATCGGGGGTGAATAAATAATCTTGAAAACTGTAGAAATCAGTTCCCAGGCAGCCTTATAGCAAGGTAATTAAGGCCAAATCTTTTTGAAACATTTCCTTCCACATATAGGCTGGGCTAACTTTTGTCACACCAACCAAACTCCCTTGCATGCGTGTGAAGCTGCTCATACAAAGATTTGTTTTAATCCCATTATTCATGAATATCCCCGGCCAGATCCAGCAGTATGCCCAATGATGGGAACAAGGCCAACATAGCAGCCCTGTTCCTGAACCTGATGTTTCTTCATATTCCTTAAATTCAATCTCATTTAAATTATTTCAGTACTATCAATGGGCAAGATAATTGGTGCTAATTTAGATTGCATTGATTTATGTCATGTTAGCTAACAGTGTTCATTTCTATAACATAGTAGGCAATGTATAGCTTTTCCAATACCTCCAAGTATTGCTATCCTACAACCCCCAACTTCCCTGGGGCTGGTTGGGGCTTCAAGGTATAAACAGCCAGCAGTCACTGATGAAGAAGCAAGCAAGCATACAACAAAGCTTGTGTCAGGATAAGATGGAAAACATCAGTTTAACATTGGATTAACTAAATGTCAAGTTAGGTAGCCTTAGTAATAGGCTGGGGATGAGACGAAGGCAGTGTCAAGGGGACATGTCCTTGAAGAATTGTTAGCAAGGCAATTAGGGGAATGCTTTGGATAGCTCTTCCTGCTTTCATGTAGAATTAATGTACATGAGAAGCAAAATCACTTTCTACTTGCTGACTCTGCTGCAAGGCCCCACCTGTTCTCCTGACTGAGGACATGTATGCTCCTTCTCAAGCCTTTGCTTGGAATATTTGCAGCAACCCAAAATGTACCTACAATCCATCTGCGCACCTTTTAAACATCCCAGCAGCCAAGCATTGTTGACATTAATGGAGATGTTATAATTACAGCACCTAGGAAAGTAACACTTTAAAATGTACTTTCAAAATAATTACCTGGTACCCACAAAATCTGTTTGGAGTGGAACAGTATGTAGCAAATGTTCAAAAATAACCAGCCAGGTGGCTTTAAAAAAAAGGTTGTACTCTTTCTCCATTGAAATGGCAAACTCTGGCTGATTGAATGCTATTTGCTTGCACAGAAGCAAGTGTAAGAGCAATCTGCCAGCTCCCTAATTAGGATAAATGTACAAGCTGTCTGATTTTAACTGAACAATAAAGTTGTTGTTTTTTGTTTGTTTGTTTTAAGATATGCTATGGGCACCCAAAAGCATGTGTCCTGTATTTTGGAATTTAAGCCTTAACTATAATCAATATTGTATGTGTGTATAGATTAGATTAGATTAGATTAGATTAGATTAGATTAGATTAGATTAGATTAGATTAGATTAGATTATAAAGACAGTTATCTCAAACCCTGATGGACTACAGGGAAGGGAGGAAAAAAGGAAAGAACACCACAGTATATCAGTTGAGCTACTGTTTTGCTTGCAGGTATGTAATTTATGGGTATATCTGAGTATAATGTTGTGCTCATATAAAGGGACAAATTAAAAGGAGAGAAAATAGAGAAGATGAGGATACTTTCAAAATTTGCAAGGAGGCATGAAAGGGCACCTTACCTTAGAGGTGTTCAAGCAGGATTTGTCCCTCTTATTTTCAGCTAAAAGTAAATAAATAAAAACTATATAAAGCATCAGCATCAGCTTCATCATCATCATCATCTCATACTACATATATGCTCTATCAATCTCATAGCTTCTCTCTAGAAATGATCACATAACCATAAAACATTGGTCTGGCGATCCTCACGTTGTATGGTCATTCTCAGAAGAGATGCAAGAATTGGGAGATCCCTTCTGCTAGCAACAAATAGATTTCTTTATTGGATGGTTGGCTTTTGTTTTATTTAAAATTAAAAGACAGAGCTGCATCAACTACCATCAAAGAAAAACACTCTCCCCAACTGTGATTTTTATAGATTTGTTTACTCCATGCAAAAGACATATACCAAATTCTCTTGAGTTCCTTCTGATCAAGAGTAGAGTCAATAATTTCAGCAGCTGACAGCAGATTTTGGACAAAGAACCAAAATAGGAAATAGGAGGTTTAATTGAATGTTAATCTTTCAGATCTATTTTCAGTACTTTTGCTTGTGTAGTCAATAAATTGGGAAAGATTTAAGTCTGTAAAGATGTGCATGATTTAGGATAGGAAATCCTGTATATAAATTGAATTTTAGATATATACCTTAGAGAGGTATTTAAAATATTACTCCTGCAAATTTATGGATCATTTAAAAATATTCATCTCTATTACAAAACAGATCAAAATATTACTAAAATTGTTTAGATGTATAAAATGAATAAATAATAATGTATTTCAGGTTCATCAAATCATATTCTGATCACAGATATGAAAACCATCTAAACAGGCTTCATGTAAAGGAATTATCAACTCACATTCAGCAATATATTTTGTTCTTTTCTCTTCATTTATTTTGCCATATTCTCCCTTTAAACTTGCATGAAAATACAGTTATTTTTAAGATGGACCCCAACTAATTCTTTATTTCTCCAGTTATACATTTTCATTGGTTATTTAACCAAAGAAGTATATTCTGTAAGTGAGGCTTAAGAAGAACCATTCTCTTTTTACATTGCTCACATAAAGACGACGATTGAAGAGAAGTAATACATAATTATTAATAAATATTTAATAACGAGGGAGACAAAAAAACCTGGAATTAACTTGGAGAAAATGACTCCAGATCAAATATACAGAATGATCTTAAAAGACCTTGTTAAAAAGGTACTTATTATCCCAGGTGTCTGAAACCATGAGCATTACATTTGAGTGACATTTTCAAGCAATTTACATTTGGTAATGCGCTAACTAGCATGCTTGGATTACATGTGGGAAAATCAGGCGTCAAACCTCTGACACATCACTTAGGAGAAAGTCTCATTAAACTTGGTGGAATCTAGTTCTAAGTAGATGCAGATAGGATTGTATTGGCAAGGTCAAATTCATTGACTTAAGAAGTTTATTAAGGGCTCATGGTAATCTTGTCTTGCTAATATGCTATCATTTAGGGAAAAAACAAAACACATGGAACAAAATGAGCCAGGAAAGTTGGAGTATGATTGGTGGCTATGAAATTCTGGCTGATTATTACAGAAAAAAATGGAACTGAATGAAAAGGAATCTTGGCTGACTCCCTAGAATATGAACAACAGCAACCCACACTGCAGTGTTTTGCTGTTAACTCCATTTGTTTGCAGTATAGAAATAATTTTAGAATGATAGAATTGGGTTTGGGTAAGAATGTGAATCAGTCAGCGGTTTTGAAAGCCAAGCATCAGATTACATTTTAGGAACCTATCCTGATGTATTTTATTAGTTTTATTCAGCTTTGCTTCCTAATATTTATGAATGATCGTTTTTTTATTCAAACCATAACATAAAAAGTAATTGAATAAATTAAACATGGATTCCCTGAAATAGCTCACTGTAGAACTATATTTATATTTTATATGTCATATGTGCCTCTTTTTTTTAAAAAATGAAGTTAATAAAAAATTAGCATTTGCAGTTACTACTAAACAAGATCAGTACACTAATTATATTAACGGTTCTTTCCATCTCATTCTTTTCATAGTAAGCATTTGTCTTCCCCTCCCGTGTTGGTGTTTTCTTCAAGTCTTGGAGATGTTTAATCACAGCCTATTCAGCAAAATGGAATAAAATTGTTTATTAGTTTGTTTCATTAATTTTCTGGTTTCTATCCCATCTTTTCTGAAAGAGCACTAGGTGGCTTACATACGCATCTCTCTTCAATTTTCCCCAGAAGAGTAACCTTGTGAAGTAAGGTGTCCTGAAAGAGAAAGAGAGAGAGATTGACCCAAAGTCATCCAGTGAGTTTTTCCAAGACTTGAGGCTGAGTCTTCCCAGTCCTAGTTCAACACCATCAAACCTCTATACAATATTTATGTAAAGTATATAAATATAATTGATAATGTTACCTTACAAAATATTCATATTTAGTTCTGGTTTTGGTAGATGCTGTCCACTGGATTAAATAATCCATAAAGGAACTTTTATTATAAATCCACAGTGAAAGCTTATGTCTGTCTACATAAATTATCTTTGTTCTTATTCTACACGTTACACGTGTTGTTCCAGAGTTGGCAAACTACCAGTTGATTTCAACTAAAACTTCACATACATTTGAAACAAATATTTTCAATATCTGTGTTGGGAGCCTCCTATACATTTGGGTTTGATGCATTATTGTATTTGTCAAATGAACCAAATACTTACACTTGGTCTGTTTATTTCAGCATCACAAGTTCTACTGTAAATTGATTCCAATATCACCTCTTAATTTCAAACCACAGAAAAACTGATATTTTCTCAACCCAATCTGTTTGTAGCAATTATATATAGACAATTTGCTACCTTGTGAATACTTTGAGTCATAACAAATTACAGGGTTTGGTACTACTGCAGCTTTCCAGTGAAAATAATATACATTTTGTGACCTAGATGACAATATTTTTAATGTGGACTCTTAAGATGGAGTCTCAAACAATACAGTTTGAAAGCTAGTATGAAGTCATCTGAGCTTCAGAGCAGTTTCATATTTCTGGGAAATGTGCTTTTCAACTAGAAGATTATAGTACCTTTAATTAAAAGATCTCAAGGGGTTTTCCCCCATATCAGAAGAATATTCAGTGAAGCAAAGGACCAACAAAAAGTTATGATTGAAAAAAAACACACTTTATCTTATTATCAAAAAAAGGTAGCTTATAATTTATTTTTGATTATTTCTTAATTATAAAGTGAAAACAGCAGGGACCGCAAGGGCTATTCAGCTTAACATAGAAAAGAATCCCCTCCAGAATCCTTTATTACGGCACATTAGCTTGGTCAGTCCAATACCTTGTGCTGGCATAATATGGCATAATATGGCACTCTTTCTGTGAGCCAACTCAGCTGGACTAGCAAATGACTTGTTCTTTAACCTTGGTGATCAAGAAGCACATTTGCTGGTATCTGAAGGGAGAAAATATGAATTAGTACCATAGATGCATGAAGATCAGACAAGATCCAGTGATTTGAATTTGAATTCAAGATTTGAAAATACAAGATTCCATTTGAACTGATCCAAACATTTAATTTGATAAAATGTTCAGCTATAGGTTCTAAAGAGAAATATCCAGACCCTGCCTCATTTTCTGGCAGAATGGAATGAGAAAATAGCAATGGCAAACCAAATACAGAACATGAACTCTACAATGCTTCAGCAAGACAGTTTCAAGGTTTTCACTACACTGAATGTATGAAATATTTTCCTTTCCTTGCAAAGATAGAAGAGCTGAGTAAAGGGTGGCTCCAATTTTCTAGCAAAAAGCCTATACAGAAGCTGAGCTGAACCTATGGAGAAAGTGCATGCTGATTATATATTGTATTTGACTCTCTCCTTTCATTCAGAAGCTCATGGTGCTGTACTTAGCCTTCCCTCCTCTTATTTTTTTCTTACCCCAACAACTGAGCTTTCTCTTAGTTCAACCCCACAACAACAATCCTTGAACTAAGAGAAAGTTACTGGCTCAAAGTCACACGGTGAGCTTCTGTGGCTTTGGGTAGAGCAGAACCTGGGCCTTATTGCGCCTAGTGCAATTTATATTCCATCTGATGCAAAAAAATATGTATTTATATCAAAGAAATCAATAGAAGACAAGGCAGAGATAGAAAATAAACAAAAATAAAACATGAATTCCAACATACATACATACATATGGTGATGAATGAACCAGACTTAAGAGTGCACTAAAAGAGCTGAATACCTACAGACAGGCTACACACAGAGACTAACAAGGCCTATACTAAAAGTCAGACAAACAGATTGAGAGATCACGAAAGATAAAATTAAAGGGTGTGGACTGAGAAAAGCTCACCCAAGAAAGAGTAAAGTATTTACTCTTTATTTAGTCATTTACTGGCAGAACTTTATATGCCACTCCAATTCAACAGGACTCTAAGCAGCTTAGATTTCCTTATGGCAAGAATATTAAAATAGTAGAATAATATTACAAAAGTATCAGTAGCAAAAAAAATTGCAAGACTATGGCCAACAATAAAGATCAAAACACTATGGAGGGTAGGGCTCCCAACTTATACCAGATCCTCTCCAGGGATTTTAAGAAGTCCTGGTAGTTTTTTGGCTTTCTTGAAACTCAACAGGGTTCAGGCTATTCTGATTTCAGGAGGTAAATTATTCCAAAGAAGTGGAGCTGCAGTAGAGAAGCTTGACTCTTCCTTGGGCCCTGTAAATAACAATCCAGGACCCAGAGCGAGCCTGCTCTACGTAATCTTAGGGAATAGGTGGTCCCATAGATATCTGGGTCCTAAGCCATATAATGCTTTACAGTACATGTCAGGACTGTTCAGTCTCCAGAAGGCTTTGGAGTGTACAGGAAGATAGATATGGTACCTATCTGAAACAGTTTAAAACAGCTTAGTGTTTTCCAGGATTGCACAGCATAATCATGCAAGACACTGCTTTGTTGCAAACAGGTATTAGATCCATGTTCTCATGCTCAAACACTCCTTTCTGAGATTGAGTCTGAAGTGCTGCACAGCTCTCGTAGAGATAAAAAGAATGGCAGAATAAAATACTCCCTCCATCTCTCTTCTTCTCTGGGTCTCCAAGTGAATCTGTCTGTACAGACTGTAGAAAAAAGAGGCACAAGAAGCAGGACAGCAATCCTCCAAATACTGTCATAATCAGAGTTTGCAGGGGTGATAAAACCCATTGGCTGCCTATTCACATCACTATCAGAGACCCTATCAGATCACAATTGCTTTCTCAGCTTTGTCCATGTAGTGCCTGAAACGTTGCAAAGCCAAAAGCATTGAAAAACACGTTGAATCTCTGAATTGCCTTCAGATCTCTCCAAAGTGCTTCAGAGGCACCTGATTGAATTTGAAGGGGTGATTTAATTGACTTGTCCTTCTAATTAAATCACCCATTTGAAGCTTCACAAAATCCTTTGCATTAGGCAGTCTTTATGCCCATCAACCTTCATGTAGATATTAGAGCCCTTTTACTGCATCTGAAGTTAGGCAAAATGATTTCCTCATTAGATTACCCAGACATTTATTGTGGGGCTGTGGAGAGCCTTTCTAAAGCTTCCTTATTGCCTTGGGATACCATCACACTTACCTATTGCAAATCAATTTTTAAGAGCTGTTCCGTTAACAAGATTCATATAACTGTATGTGTTGTTCTAAGCCAGTATTTTTCAAGCTTGGCAACTTTAAGATGTGTGGACTTCAATCCCAGAATTCCCCAGCCAGCATGGCTGGCTGGGGAGTTCTGGGAGTTGAAGTCCACACATCTTAGAGTTGCCAAGGCTGAGAAACACTGTTCTAAGCACTTATTTACCATAGATGAACATTACCATTTTATAACATCTTAATGTCTTTGAGGGTTTCTTTAAATATTATAAAAGTTAAGTTTATAAAAGCAGAAATTATATTATCTAAAGTTCTCAGTGCCATGGCTGTGGATTCTTGCTAATGGGCAAAGAAGAAGCTCATGCTAGTTCTGATATTAACCTTATATAGAGAGAACTGCATTTGCTCATCCAGGGGGCTGAAAAATTTGCCTCCTCACTATGTCCCTGTGCTAACTGGTTACCCAACCCTGATTTAATAGAAAGATCTATTTATGTTTCTCCATGAAGCACCATTTATACTGAATGTCTATCTGTCTGACTGCCTATTTCTGTATTCCCTATCACTATACCGACACATATTTGAATATAAATCATACATAATTCTTACCTTGCATGGGTATAAGTTTATGATATTTTCTGGATCAAGGCCTTGAGTTAAAAATTGGGGAAATGTGGCTGGAATCCTCACAGACTGAAGGAGTTTTTTTTTTTTTTTTTTAAGGTTTCTCTTGTATGCAGATCTTTCTAAGTTATACAATAAAAGAGAGATTTAATGTGACACTTATTAAATCAGTCTACTAAAGTAATAGTGACATACCTGAAGATCCTAGGACATTCTTGTTCCTTGTCTTCGATTAAAATTGGCTCTTGGGGTCTCCTTGGATTTTAATAGAGGTAATGAGATGTCAGTATCCACCACTGAGAGCTTCTTTTATTTAAAGTCCCACCTACAATAAGTGCAGGCTGGCATTGGAAGGACTCTCCCTGATACCCCAAACTTTTATGTCATGTATTTTACTGTGAAACATGTTCTTACAATATCAAATCCTTGTCATAAAGCTTGGAAACTTCAGCCTTTGCTTGTTTCACATGATGAATGCTGCCTTGCTCCATGAACTTTGGTTATTGGTAGGAACACTATTGAACTTGGACTGTATTTATGACTATGCCTTTGCACGCTGGATTTACAACCTTAAAATTTCTAAGTAATTGATTCCAGCCTGAAGGGGCCAAGACACAAAAGTTTCACTGAGATACATTTTTGAAATATTCCCTGTGTACCACTTTAAGGCAGAGAACAGCACTGCAGCCTCCAAACTGTGCAGTAAATAGCTTATAAAGAAGTTGAGCTAAACCAGTGCAAAAAGCGTGTTACTCCAATTTAAAAATAAAAGTAAACTTTTTAAAAATGAATCCTGTGTTTTTACTAAAGTTTGACACGTCCAAATTCTAATCTCTGGCTTGCTTTTTTGGACCTGTAGGCTTGCTGGTCTGACTCATTTGCAAGGCCAATCTCTTTTGCGAATAATATGTACTGCTTGCATAACAGTTTTAAAAAATCTGAAAGCAGTGCATTATCACTACCAAAAATATAATATACTATGATTAAAATAGTTTGCATAATAGGAAATAATCTGTGTGATATATGCAATAGTTTAATAGCAAGCACACTATCTCAGGTCCTCTCACAGACTGAATACATTGAGCCGGCCTTCCCTGAATCTTTCTATTGTCTGAGTAAAACTAGCTGAGCAATACTCCCCCAGGCAGTCTAATATGCAGAGGTGACACAGCTCATTGTTTGTACTCATGACAATACCAGGAAGCCCATCACATCACTCAGCCTCTCCTCAGTTCTGTGCATGCTGTGGAAGGAAAGCTGCTGTAGTGTTTCACCCACCCTCTTCAAATTATGCCAAAGGCATCTGGCTTAATACTTCAAATGTTCAATTTGAAGGAATATTGGTTTATACCTTGACTCTTCCCTAGGAGATTATGGTGGATTATAAATAAATCTCCCCACATTTAATCCCTCCAGTAAAAGCCCTCGGGGGAATGCTAGGCTGAGACAACGTGTCAGGTCCAAATTGTGACCCAAGGAGCTTTCATTGTGGCTCTTGGATTTGATTCTGGTCCCCAGTCCTAATCGAACACAATGCCAGTAATTTGATCTAATTGTCTCTGGATCAAATGACCTATCCAAGGCTTTACTACATATTTCAGTATTTTGCCAAATAAATGGAAAACAAGAACAAAATCAATACTGAATAACAAATGCCTTTTAGAGACAGAGCCCATTGCTACCAGATCTTCATTAAGGAATCAAAAATTAAATCCAATACAGTGCTAATGCTTTTTTAAAATACTAAGATTGGTTTGTAAAAAATAAAATACTCTCGTCTTCCCTTCCTAATTATAGCACAATTGTTTGTTCTTTTGCTGGATTTTTCTTTCTTGGGATGCAATTCTCAGGGTTTATTCTCAGAGACTAAGCATGATTTTAAAGTCTCCTGTAGTAAGGCTCACTCTTCACCATGTATTATCTCAGGACAGGAAAATTCAGTATTGCTATTGAAAAAAAACTTCCTCAAACCCCACGTCCCTAAAACCTAAGGTGATCTGGGAGACGAAAAACAGGATGTTATTCTTATATATGCCATTTATTTCTAAGAAAAAAAATGATTTCACAAAGTTAGTGGGAGAAAAATACTACTAATTATGAAGGCTAGCTTAATTTGCCAGTTTTGACCTTTCAAAGGAATATCAATCATTTGGACAACATTGAATATCTCAGATTTCCAATAGAGATAATTAGATATATTACTATGCCCAAAATGTTTTTGAAGAGAGGAAGATATCAAACTGAATAGAACAAACACTTTATATTCCTAAAAAAAATAAAAATAAATAAAAAGCACTTCTGCAGATCTCTTTCAAAAGAGCATTAGATAGACAGACACCTTATTAAAGATGATGGGAAAGGTGAAGATGCTATTTGCTCAGGACAAAACTTAGCTATTTCTTTCAACATCCTACCTTTTCTCAAATGGCAGACAAGTGAATGTCTTAATTTCCCACCCACTCCATAACTCAGTAGTCATGTTAGACAAGTTAAATCAACTTTAAAACCTCCAGAACTCACCTTTGGATCAAACTGTCTCCCTTCCCCTCTAACATGCATGCAGGGTAGACCCTTTAGGGCAGTGTTGTCCAAACTTGGCTACTTTAAGATGAGTGGACTTGAACTCCCAGAATTCCCCAGCCAGCATGGCTGGCTGGGGAATTCTGAGAGTTGAAGTCCACTCATCTTAAAGTGGCCAAGTTTGGACAACACTGCTTTAGGGAGTTGCTTTATGGACCAATCAGGGTCAATATCTGTTGCAGGCTTAGATGTTCAGTGCTCAGGACATTTGATGGGTCAGACCTCTCCACAATGTAGGCACTCTATAAACACTTGTCTGGGCTGAGAGCAAAGAAATTAAGATGGCATCTGGGCATGTAGGAGCAGTGGAAATGTGCCTGAGAATGTCAAAACTTCCCCACCCCCCAATGGCTGCTCCTTTTTTTTTTTTTTTGGACAAGGCAAGAAGTTGCCTTATCTGTATCTCCCTCTCTTATAATAAACAGCCGCTCTTTGTTAGCAGTCCCACTGCCCCGCTGCTCTTGAAAATTCAGGCTCCATATTCACAAACACTTGCAAATGGATAAATGAGTGTTACTGGACCTGAATCACACATTCCAGAATAGGACTCTTGAAATAATTAAAGACTGTTCAATAGCAGGTGACTTTATTGTATTAAAGGAAAGAATAGCTTCCTCCTAATAGCCACAAGGCAAGAGTAGTTCTAAATTGTTTCATATTGTGGGCACCTACAAACCAGGCCATTATATTCAGCACTGTATTCAACAGTTAATCACATAGCTAACCCGAGAGATCAATCCATGCTGCACTGTTGCTTTATCATTCCATTTATTTAAAATATAGACTCACTCCAATTGCTATTTTTCTGTATTTTTTCTAATCATTAAAACAGCTAAATAAAATTAAAAATAAAAAGAGAAAGTTCTGCAAAAATGATCTGTAGCATTTCTCAGCATCTTAGGAAGGTGATCTAGCTGATTTATAAAATCAAACTATTAGAGAATCCATAGAGACAGTTATGTTTGATCACATTAGAGATCCCAAAACCTTTTATGCTAGAGGGCCCATTTGTAAAATTGGGACAATATTATACACCTCAGCTTATAAGAATGGGCACTTTGGTGAGTGCCAGAGTCACCCAAGTTATACTGGTAGTAAGAGGTACCAGTCTAACACACAATCCAGCTCCACCATATTGTAAAGTTAAATCCTCTCTACCACTTAGTAGGATGATGCAAGTAGCCAACCTTTTCAACAAGATAGAGAAAGCAAGCAGAGGATGGCTTTTGGAATGCTGGCCAAACTGCTAATGGCAGCTCTGCCTTGAGTCATGTGACCAGGAGGAAAGGGAGCTTAAGACTGGAGCAGTCAGCAACATTCCAGGCCACTGCCCGGGTGTCTCATCCATAAGGGTGCATTGGGAGTAGTTGGTTGGGTTGTTTTTGTTTTCCTCTGCAGCCCCAGCCCAACTCAGTCTTTCTTTTGTCAGCCTCTCCCCAACACCAAATTTGCTCCTGTTCTATTTTTGGAAAGTTGTCCTGCTCATGGACAGACAGCCTCCTGTCCCTTTATTTAATTCCTTTCCAACATTCCTTTGGGTTGAAAAGAATAAGAAAATATTCTGAAACAGAATATCCAGCAGAAGATTTTAAGAATTTGTATTATCTATAAACAGAATATATAAAGCATACTGTGAAGTACAGAGGCTTCTGCTCTCTAGAGAATTCTCTGTACCACTTAAGTTCAACAGGGAATGTAGTTGCTTGGATTAAGCAAAGCATACGGTGTAGCAACTGGGCTGAAATACCCCAAGTTTTGGGAAGACATAATTTATATTAGAAAATACCTAAAAATACATCAAATGCAACCCACTTAGGGTTTGTTTATTCAATGGCTATAACATGGTGACTGAACATATCTATTAAGGATAGGTAGAATGGAACATTGGGTTGGAATATCCTGAAAAAAGGTGATCACTGAATAATAAGAACACCAAAGAGGATGACTTGAATTCTGCAAACACTTTATTGCATGTCTTCTTCTTTCATTTTATGTATTCAAAGTATGCCTTATCTTTCCACTCAAGCAAGTATGCTTGTTATACTTCACAGTTAAAACTATCAAAATATTTGTAGATTAGGAAAATTAGTTTTATAAAAGAAGATATGCTTTATGTAAAATACTCAAATATCCATTTCTCTAAGAATTTTCTCACATATAAATTATACACACAAACATACATAAATATATAAATACATATCAAGCTATATCCTTTTGGGATAAGGAATATTAAGCAGAGCACAGAAAAGGAGTAAGTAACAGTAAGCAAAGATAATTAAAGGCATGAAATGAGAAAAAGAAAGATAATCGCATGAAATTTATACCAACACTATTCACCATATTTCACCATTCTGTCTTTTCATGCTATCTTAGGTTATATACCATATTTATATACCACTTCATACACTGCAATTTCTTCTTTGAACTTCTCACCTCACAAACTCTGTCTTTCCTTTCCTTTCCTTTCCTTTCCTTTCCTTTCCTTTCCTTTCCTTTCCTTTCCTTTCCTTTCCTTTCCTTTCCTTTCCTTTCCTTTCCTTTCCTTTCCTTTCCTTTCATTCACTCTTCCTTCAAACATTGTTCTGCAATTTTATTCTCATTCATTTTACATGACCAAACCACCTCATTATACGTCCTTTGTTCTGGTTGCTCACTTTTGTACTCAGTCCACAATCAATATGCCTTCTTGTTTTGCCATCTATACTTAAGTACCCCATTTAATTTGCTGTTATATTTTTCCTGATCTACCTTAATCTACTTCCATTCAACAATATGTTTTTGCTGGTTTCAACATTCATTCTTTGCAACAAAACACATACTATCCACCAACTTTATACAGTGAAACCTCATTTTAATGCATATTTGGGGGCAGTTGAGTGTCATTATTCCAGAATGCCTGCTAAATATGGAAACACACATGAACACACATCACTGATAACACGACTTCTGTTATCACATCATTACATAAATTTCTACAGACATTTTAAATTTAAGGCAAAATGAACACAGATTTAGCTATCTCATCCAGATTACTTTAGACGCAAGAGGAATGTCCATTATTCCAAGGGAATGGCTTGGCATACATCTGTTCAATTACATCTAAAGATTCCTAAATTGAGGTCAGTTAAACCAAAGTTTTATTGTACAATATTTGCAAATCTTAAAAATTTCCATCCATCTTTAGTAAATATTACACCAAGATTCATGTAATGGTTCTGGTTTTCACCATTTATGTACAACTTACAGTTGTTCATTCTATCTTCCTGTCAGTCACAATTACCTTGGTCTTTCTTACTTCTCATTGCATCATATATTCTATCTATCAGTCACTACAAATCATTTGGATTCTCAGCCAACAACATGGCATCACCTGCATACAAAAGAACATAATATTCATGAAACCAACCCATGGTGGGTTTCACAGACACACAACTTCCATTTCATTTGCTAACTCATATTCTTTACCATGTATTCCTTTCACATTCCAAGTTAAAGTCTTCTATATGCCATGATCATCACCAGATGGGCGCATAGATAATGATTTCTGTTGCATAACACTTTTTAATAAGACAGAGAAGATATAGACAAGATTGCCAACTTAATTATACATGTGCTACATGCAACATTCCCTGAGCATTCCCTATTCAGATTTGGCACCTTTTGACCAGTTTGTCCCAAGTGCAAACAAAGCTCAGTTTTACCAAGCATGCTCACATTATTCTATGCAAGCTAGAATATCTAATCTAGACACTATCTTGCAAGCCAATTTACTGTTAACTGCATCTCACCAACTAGGATGTATATGCAACATGATGAAACCCACAGGCTATGTGTTATACATAAATAACAGCCACATAGATTGACTTCTCACGTATCCACTGAGTTAGATTCAGCAGAATTCCACAAGACTTTATGTTCTTTTTAAATAACAAAACAATTTTCAGAAATATTTCTTAGAAATATATAAAATTAAAGGTTTTTCCCAGAAGACAATCATGAACAATGAGATTTTTAGTATCACAATTTATTATGTTCTCTTTCTCTCCTGAAATCAACCAGGAGAATAGGAATCAACGGCAGCTAATACAGAAATCATAATTTGTCTGTTTATTTTAGCTCACTCAAGTCCCTTAAGCCACTTTGGCAGTTCTTTTAGGGAAAGCAAAAGCTGATCAAAAATGCCGTAAAACAGATCAACGTCAAAAGTTACTCAACAGAAAGTGTTTCCATACGGATGTAGTAATTTTGGAAGAAACAGTTATTTTCTCCCCGGTAGAACAGAACTGATACTATCCAGCTTTTTGGCAGATATTTTCCATCATGCAGCCAAATCAGATTAGCCTAACTGAAGAATTTACTCATGCCATGAGAGACAGCAAGGATGAACTCCTCAGCTCTACCAGCACTTTTATAGTAATATCACATCACCTTCTACAAGCCAGTGGCAAATCATTAGAGCAGGTAGCCTTCCCTACTTAAGGAGATTTACTCTGGGATTTCAAATCTTCCTCCTAAATCTACATAGTTTCTAGGGTACAGTACTTACACAGGCTTCCAAGGCCAAATGTAAGTAGGATAAAAAAACAGCTTCCTTTATATTAGGAAGAACACATGGAAATTTAATTTTGTGGCAGAAAAACAAGGAAGCTTATGTAGTCTGCCACATGCTGCTCCAGGATACATTTAGAAATAATTGGAACTAAGCCACCATTCAATATGCTGATTTATGTTAGGAAAGGGAGGAAACTTAACTCTTCCATTCCAGAACTCTGAAGATATGTTGACAATATTACAACCAACACAACAGACCTGCAGGCACACTATGTTCCAGCTGTAATTATTTGTTTAAAATATTTCACCCAAAGTATGTTGAGATTGAAGAAAAACTCATAGGAATGATGCTAAGATTTTCAAAGAGAACTATTCTGTTACTTGATTGAACCGCTTTTCAAATTTTGTTTACGTAGGGTATGTAAGCTTTTAATGTAAACTGCTTTGTCTTTATTTCAAGAGGAGGTGGCGGGATAGTTTATTTATTTCATAAATTTCTATGGCCTCCCATCTCATATACATGACTCTGGGCAGCTGACAATGAAAACAAAAGAAAAACGAACTAAAACAGCCACAATTTAAACATTATTTTGTTGCATATAATTAAATAAATAGGTATACTTAGGTATTGTTCTGAAATTTCTAGTCTCTTTAGATTGTAACAAATGTTTAAACTCTAAATTTGGAATGCTGTCAAGCATTCCACTTCTCAGTCAATGAGCAGAGGAGGCAGAAGATAAGCCATAGCTTATTTGCAGCAACTCAGTTTACGTATTTAGAATATCTGTAGCCTGGTTCTGCAGCACTTCAGATGTGAAGGAACACGCATAGCACATATCAAATCAAATCCCTATTTTGGTCATTGACCAGCAGAACATTACACAATGAACCCAACAATTTGATTAGAAGAAACTAGTCAAAAGCAGAAACATTGGGCTTGAATATGAGTTCAGTCTGATAACAGAATAAGACAAAATGTTCATTTCTACTAATACTGTAACTCTTAAGACTAAAATAACTATTGTTGTTAGTACCGATACTATAACTTTATAATTCCCATTAAATCTATCTTTCCAGCTACAAAGTGATAATTAGATCTAAAATACATAAGCTGAGAAAAAAGGCTGAAATTTAAAATGTCCATATTTATGAAGCAGAGAAGCCATCACCATTTATTTGATTTTACTAGCGGGATAGGAGTTGGGTATAAATTAAATTAGTACAGCTTGAATATTTTATCAAGTAAGAGAAAATAAAACAGATTCTAATGTCCCTATAAAACCCACAATACAATACCACATGGACAGTAGATTCTACATCACCTGTATCACATGGACATAATCAAAGCTGAGGGTGAAGTATTAAATCAAGGTATTGTAAAGGTTCTCCACAGTTTGGAAACTGTGATGAAATTTGAGACGCTGTGTGGTACATGAAACATACTTCTCAAAACTGCACAGTTGCACAGTTTCTACCTTGGAATAGTTGTAGGACTGAGATGAGCACCATACAGAAGTTGAGAACATGCTTATGTGGCAAATAGCTTTAAAGCTGCAGGAATAAATAAAGCATCTCTGAATCAGTCAAAGATTCCAATGCCAAAGCTGATTTCTGGGGATTCTGAGCTCCATAATTTGAATGAGTGGTTCTCCTGAGGGTTAGAAAAGGATTCCAAGGTATTTAAATATCTTGACTTGCTCAATTTTGTGGCCATTTAATTGCCATATATGGACTCTAGGGTGCTTAGGAAAGACCACTATTATTGTCCTTTTATAGTTTAGCACTATCTCTTCATCCTTTCAGTAGATAGCAAGCATGTTCTAAGTCAGTTGGCACCTGGGATAGGAGAAGGGCGCCATCAGCATACAACAGCATTAGGATGGCCTATGAGCTAGTTTCAGAGAAAAGACATTGAGCTTGTTCTGAGGGGCGACCAGGGAGTTTATATAAAAGTGAAACAATGATGGAGTTAATATGCAGCCCTGCCTAAATTCCCTCCCTGAAGGAACTGCTTTATTAAGATGGTCTTGCGGGGTAAAATAAAAGTTTTAGGCAGGAGATTTCATGTGGCTTATATAGCAGCAATAGTAAACACCTGTCTATTGTAGAGTTAATGAGTTTATCCCACAATTTAACTCTGGATATTGAATCACAAACAAACCAAAAGTCAAGGAAGGTGGCATATAGGGAGGATAGTGTTTTATACCAAATGCTACAAAACAAAAGCTTGGTCAAAATGAGAGTGCTCATAAACAGTGGTATATGAGTTTCCCTTCATGCTCCAAAACTCCTTTTTCCTTTGAATGCAAAACACTGCATAATCCTAATCTATAGGGCTCGTATTGTGTTGCCTTCTGAGAAACAACAGGAATCATCTACAATACTTCTAACAGTTTGCAGAAGCACAAATAAGACTAAAATTTTAGAAACTAATGTTAATTTAATTTCAATTTCAATTAAAAATCAAGACGGTGAAAGACAGACTTCATTGTCTTAACCGACAAGATTACTGTGCAATCTTGTGTTTTGCTCTAAAATTGGCTCATCGCTTAGTGTGCCAGCCATGTTGCCATGTACATCTTTCATAGAGGAACTGACATTGTTGGCCAGATAGATTCTCTGGTTCCTTCCTCTCCCCAATCAAACAGGAAGATTGAGGGTTTGGAGATATAAGTGCGAAGAATAGAAATTACAAGCACATCATTAGATGCAGAGTCAGGAAACACCCATACTCTTTTAACGTTTTCAACCTTGCTGAACATTTTATCGTTCCTATTACCACCTCATGCGAGCAGTATAACTCAGGGACAGGGCTGTGTGGCAAAATGCTATCAGGACATGAGATATTTCAAACTGCAACTTAAAAGGACAGAAGTTAATTGCAACACCTGGCATTCAATTTTGCATCCATTCTATTTGACCAGGCAAAGTTGGTTCACCTCTTCCATTTTACTACCACAGATGTGTTTTACTGCATTTTCTAGCTGTATGTCAATTTTTGTTCTATTTTTCACTGATATATTTTCAAGTAATATGATTTAGAAAGATGGATTTGTTTTGTTTGCAACATGTTCCGTCCTTACTGAGATAAAAGGTTCCACAGAAAATTATTACTTGTTGTGATCAATCTCTTAAAATACTGGAACATTTCCAGGACACATTTTATCCTAGATCTGTCAGTAACATCATATAACTGTGTTGTTTTTGTTTTCAGCGCATTAAGGACTGCTGTAAACTGAATTAATTCCACTTGGGTTTTGCTCTCCAAAATCTAGCAGGAAATTGAAAAACACAAACAGACAGGCGTTTTTAAAGGTGAGCATTCTCTGTAGTTGCCTTCTGCTGGCATAGTTCTTTATCAGTCAGCAGTGGAAATTCTCCCCACTTGTCTGCCATTTGACCAGCTGGGTGCTTGATCTAAGTCAAAGACTAACTAACTTTAATGTGCAGATTTCTTCAGTGGCTCCGCAGGCATTTCCCACTGGCATGTTTTCACACAGAGAGACTTTTATTGTATCACTAGCCTTCATTATTCACAGCATATGCAGTCATGTAGAGAGTAAAGATGGTGGGGCTCATTCTTCATTGGCAACATGCTGCTCTGCCTTCACTGTTGGCTGCCTGTTTAGAGTTTGCACATACCCAGGAAGTTGTGGTTAATGTTCTCTTCTTCCTGCCTCCCCATCCATCATCTGTATTATAATTATTGTTTATTTTTTTCATCAATTTTAGTTGAGGGTTTCCCCTAAAGCTATTTGGATCAATGTATGGACATGTTGGGCTCCCTTGATTGATTTTTTCTCCATGACTCCACTATAGGCTTGCAATGGAAACTTAAGCAAGCTATTTTACATCTTTCTTGGAACTTTGGGTGCTTTGATTTCTCTGAGCATTTTCTGTTATGCAAAAGCTTTGAAAAGATAGATATAATATGGAAGCAATATCTTGTTTTTGTTTTCTGCAAGAATACAAATATCAGTAGGAGTATGCAAGGATGGGGAGCAGGATGTTAAGAAAGGACAGTAATGGGTCACATATTTATTCCCTTATTTCTTTATTTGATTGTTATGCCACCTATAGAGAACATAGGGTTAGGGTTAGGGAAGAAAGGAGGAAGAATCACTACCAGGCAATGGTCAGATAAGCACAGCTTGAGCCCAGGCCAAGAAACTAATTTGATAAAATGTCTCAGACAAGTCACTCCCTAGTTCCTATGAAGATAAAGTGAGGGAGAGTGAAGCACATTCAGACTTGCAAGATTGTGTTACTATAGCTGTTCCAATAAAAGTAGTCCTGACCTATATGACATTGGCTTCTTAGTCTGGTCTGCCTTGTAAGGTAGACACCACCTGACTCCAACCAACTCTTTAGTATATTTTATATTATTATTAT
This sequence comes from Python bivittatus, assembly GCF_059951505.1. NCBI lineage: Eukaryota > Metazoa > Chordata > Lepidosauria > Squamata > Pythonidae > Python > Python bivittatus. Next base: position 31,586,841 of record NW_028277112.1, on the reverse strand, counting down.
TATTATTATTATTATTATTATTATTATTATTATTATGTTGTTGTTGTTGTTGTTGTTGTTGTTGTTGTTGTTGTTGTTATATTAATTATATTATTGTCAGTGCAGGCCACAATCTAACCAAACATGCCTTGGGAACAATATATCTTCTGGAGGCATGATTTGGATTAAGCTGTTAATGCAAAAGCTTGGGCTAAATATGGAAGAACTGCCTTCCAGCTGATTTTCATAGGAAATGTTACCCTCAGGAAAACTGCTATTCATTTATTCTGCTGCTGCTGTTTTGTTCCAAACTGATCTGCTATCCTTTCTCTACCAAAGTTGCAAGGAAGGAAGGAAGGAAGGAAGGAAGGAAGGAAGGAAGGAAGGAAGGAAGGAAGGAAGGAAGGAAGGAAGGAAGGAAGGAAGGAAGGAAGGAAGGAAGGAAGGAAGGAAGGAAGGAAGGAAGGAAGGAAGGAAGGAAGGAAGGAAGGAAGGAAGGAAGGAAGGAAGGAAGGAAGGAAGGAAGGAAGGAAGGAAGGAAGGAAGGAAGGAAGGAAGGAAGGAAGGAAGATTTCTGATGCTCCCTGCCACCTTCCCACAAGCAAAGTCAATGGGGAAGCCAGCTGCAAGTTGTAAGATGCTCACACTCCCACTGCTTTTTTGCCCTTGGTCATTCTTTTCTTGTTTAGGTAAGGAAATCTCTCTGAAATGATGACCCAATGGGTCACAGGTTGTCTGGTTATAACTAACAGTCTGGGATTCAAATCTACATCTAAGCTTAATGCTTACTATCCCTCTGGTGTTGCTGTAAGTACAATTTTCCTATGGCACAGCTTGTCTCTTTGCCCAGGATCAATACTGTTAGTCAGTGTTGCATCTTGAGGAGTTTTTCTGTTTAGAATTGGAAATTTGTCCCAAGACTAGAATTCTAGATAAGGGTTGAAGTGTGCAAAAGGGCAGGAATGAAAAGGAGGTGCAGGAGGACTATAAAAAGAAAGGATGAAGAATGTTGTCACTTCAAGAAAGTTTTTGATAATATTTATCCTCATGGTTTTGAATTAAATCAGAATAAGTTTTTTAAAAAGGTTCTCAGCTACAAAAATGACGTTGGGTGGGTTATTTGTATGTTGGAGAATATATGTAGCAATGCAAATTCATATTCACCTGTATTGCACTGCAATTATTCATATTGGTATTGGGACTGCTGAACTGTTTCAGAAATAATATTTGCTTTTCAATACTTTTTCTTAAACAATACTAACTTAACATGCATTCTCAGCACCTAGAAGGTATAATCTCTTGCCATAACTTCTTCTTTTTCTCTCACTGTAAAAGTGGTTATGGGTAAACATTATTTTTGATCAGTTCCAGTGTTACAAAGTAATTTGCCCCAAAAGCTTATATTTGTGAATAAACTCACAGACTATTTGACCCATCCATTCACCATTTGATCAAAATAAAAACAATAGTAGTGATTACACTGTGACCACAATAAGCAAAACATGCTATGATAACAGTAAAACAATTTTATAATAAGATGCTCATTTATTTCATTTATCTGGCACATACTTGTCAGGCAGAGTGGAGGTGTGAGTACATTCCACACCAAAAATACACACCCGCATTAGAGAGATTTAAAGAATGCAATGTCGTTATCTTGTCCTCCAAATAAATCCAGCCAGAAGTTATAAAACTTATCTGGTTGTTTATTGAGAAAAATAAAACAAATACAAGTTTTATGCAAATCATATAAAAATAACTTCTTTTCTTTTATATGGCATCCAAGACTTAAAACAAAACTTATCCAATACACAATTTCAACTCCAAAGTCTTTAGCCAAAAACTTTCAGAGAAGAAGTACACTACTTAGTTATTAGTTACAACTACATAACCTATAAAACGATTACATGATGACTAAATCCTACTAGCACTGAAGCATAAAATCACCCACAATTTATTGGAACTATGCACCTCCCCTTAGGTAACTAGCATGAAGCCGCCAATAGATGGCAGTAAATAGCAGTATAAGGCCAATACAGGTGGCGTGATTTCTGTAGCCATAACAATTTGTTTGAGTATAAGCGATTTGCTCTTCTTCCCATGAAAACATCCTGACATTTTGACACTTATGGGTATTCAAGATGGCTAAAAGGTATTCAAGATGGCAGAAGCTAAAAGGATTAAAAAAGAAAAAAAATAATATAAAATCAGTAAACAAGGAAAATCCTGATGAAAGTGATGCATCTTTATAGGTTTTCTAATGGCTAAGAGACTGGGGCCAAAGATAACTCTTAAGGCAAGGAGTTTGAGAGCCTGGAAGCAGGGCCAAAGAAAATTTTGTTCAGAAAGATGAATTTCTAACAAAATGCCTTTCCTGAGGTTCATAATGACAGAGGTAGCTTCTGGGATTGGCAGATCCATTTAGGTTTTTAAAATTAAATTGTACCGGCACCTGGCAGTCAGTCCAGATTTTTCAGTATAGCCGTAGGCATCCAGTACAAATCACAGTGACGAAAAATGTGAAAAATGTTAAAATGCCACAATACAACTTCTGACTTTTCATATTTGTGTCCCAATGTTGGATGCAGGGATGTAAATCATGATTTGTTCTGTGACATTGTAATGCACATTTTCTTATTTGTTACCTCTTGACCCCTTCGTCATTTCCTCATGGACATCTGTGAATAGAGGCACCATATGATCCCTGTACCTGCCACAAATTAGTAGCCTTGATACAACTTCAGGATACTTTTCAGTGGTACCTCCAATTAGAATATTCTGCAATGTTAGGATAGAGTCTATCAAAGTTTGGATAACAATGTCACCAAATCTGACCAGCTCATAGCTGATGCACAGGTATAATTGTGTGAAGGCACTCCTTGTTGCAGCTGTCACTGTGTATCCAGTTAGAACTGAGGTTTAAAGACTGTGAATCTGCTCTTTCAGGGGTTGTGCCATAATAGGAGGAAACTCTGTCCCCAAGTCCACTGTCCTATTTATCAACAGCACATTGATGTTGCCTGAATTTCAGTTTGTGCTCTCTCATTTAGTCTACCATCAAGGTTTGGCAATTTTAAGAGTACTGATTGCTTCCTTGGAGTTGGGAAGGAACAATAGAGCAGGGCATTTTCAGCATAGTAATGACTCATTCTAAGTTTCTGAATAATCTCCCCCAGAAGTTTTATTTGGCTGTTGAATACAAAGGGGGACAAGATGGAGCCCTGTGGGTCCTGTTAATGGCCTAGGGGTCAAAAATAGACCACTTCCTTCTGAACATGACCTGACAACAGGGATCAGAACCACTGAGAACTGTGTCCCAAGACCCAATCCCACCATGCAATCCAGAAGGATATCATGATGAGACCTACCGAGAGATCTAGGAGTATTCTTAGAGAACTGTCAGGGCCAAATTCTCCCCATCCAGTTTCTGGCATAGGTAATTCACCTATAAGACAAAAGCAATTTCACTACCATTTTCAACTGAAATGGATCCAGATAATCAGAAACAGGGTGGTCTGAGCAGATTGTATGGTTAATATAGTCTAATTGTTATCTTTAAACTAATCTGCATTTTCAAAATTAAAATACAATATTTATTTACCATTCATTCCCTTCTATTTGTAAACAACCTTCCTGTTTTCTGCCACTTTTTTTTTTCCTTTTCCCCTTAACAGAAAAAAAAATCAATTAAGAATATTTTTGGTATGAGAAGTTTGCTTGTACATTTTAAAGATAAGGGTCTGTTATGGGAATATTCACGGAAAAGCCTAGCATGAGAATCCAGCCTTCATAACAAATGCACATTCTTAGTTCTACAAATGATCAGCTATAAACAAAAGTATGGTTTATATGATGAGTCCAACCTTCATTTTAATTATGGAATGAAATATGCCAGTTAAGTTTTCTGCATTATAGAAATGCATTTCTCTGTAAGTAAATTGCAACCTGAGCAAAGGCAACATGTTTAGCAAAGCAGGTAACATCTGGTAGGAAGAAAAGAAACAGCATTTACAATATCTTGTAAATAGACCGAGGGTTTCTTTAACTACAAGATATTGGGCAATTGGTTTTTAAAGAAAACTTAGAGGATCACCAAAAATATAGGCAGGACATTGGATCTGGAATTCTATTTTCAATGGATTTATTAAGAAATAATTTTTAATTAATATAGCTGACATGATTCCTAAGTACTTTAAACTCTTGTTAATAGGTTGGTAGGAGGCAAACAAGCAAGCAATAACTTTGGACCATAGCTGCTAGAATGGCTGACAGGCAATATTCAACATATTTAAATATCATTCCTAAATATTACTGTGAAATAAATGCAGTTATAGGAAGTTTATTTCTCAGCCAGTTGTAAGAAGAAGTTACATGGTGCAGAAATATTTGCTATTTACTATTCCCTTGGTATTTTAGCATATCCTTTATTTCTAACCCCACATTCCTGTTGGGATCTCTTCAGAAGGAAGCTAAAGCAATGAAGATACTCACATTTTTATACTAGGCAAAATTCCTTGTTATTAAAATGGTAATATTTTTATAGCCCTAATGCATTGTTTTATTTATTAAAGGATAGTCTTTCATTTGCTATCTATTCTATTGTTCCCCTAAATAAATGCAAGAGTTGTCTGAGTGGCTATTTATTTTATTTATTGTTTTTAATATTTATGAATTGTCTCTCTGCTAAAAGTACCTAAGGCTACCTTTATCTATAAATCTCTATACATCTCTTGAAATCTCTACGAAATTGTGCTGTAAAAACTTGCACTCAAAGGAAAACATCACGATGCCCCAAATACTGTTTCTAGAAGAAAAGCTCCAAATAAGGCCAGACTCCCTCATTTCATGTTGTTCACCAGATTGTTTCACTGGCAGGATTTAAATACAGCTTATCTCATTCCATTTTTTTTTTTAATCTCCATGAATTTTCTCTGATGTTAAGATTTTTGAAGGGTTCTTACATAGTAAGGTACCATGTTGCAAATGTAGGCGTAACTTATTTTGCTAAGTTTCAATAGAAGAGACTATATGTAGCTCAGGGTTGAACTGTGGAGTCCTTGGTGCTCTCTGAGCTTTGTTGTTTGATTGCAGACACTTCATTACCCAACTAGGTAATGTGCACTGATTATGTTACCTAGTTGGGTAATGAAACGTCTGCAATCAAACAACCAACCACAGAGAGCACCAAGGACTCCACAGTTTGCTAAGTTTGTCTGATATGCCCAACACCTGTATATGTCTTGATTAACTAAACTACTCTAGCATAGTCTGTATGGAGCTATCATGGAAGGGTTTCCAGAGAATTAATTTTTTCCCTATTTGTGATACCATGACAGTATTACTGTACAGCTTACAAGAAAGATCTCATTTCATCTCAACAACACTGTGGCTTAGGTTGAGCTGACAGAGGGTGAATGGCCCAAACAACCCATTTTGTTTCTAGGACTGAGGATGGACTTCAACCAACACCTTAGCCACTGCACCAAACTGGCTTATTCCATGTTGAAAGATATCCACTGGCTGATAATTATGTTCCAGGTCCCAGTTTTAAACAGGGATCAGCCATCTTCAGCACAAGGACCACTTGCAGCCCTCAGAACCCCAAGTGGGCAGGGCTAAAATTTGGGATATTTTATTTGTGGTAAAGATAAGGGGCCAAAAGAATCCCTCAAACTTTGCAAAGGCTCCCATTTGAATCCCTTCCCACACAGGCCATCTGTGTGTGTGTGTGGGGGGGGGGGGCTTTAAGGGACAAAACCAAATACCTTAATTTTCAATAAAGGTTATAGCACAACTTTTGGTCCTTACAACTACTCCACCTCTTAGGCAAGATATAGGGCAAAGTATATCTTTAAAGTGTGAGAAAATATTGCCTACTCCTGATTTTAACCTTAAAAGCTTTAAAAGTTTTAGAGCCTGGCTGTGTCTTATTGCATGAAATTCCCTGATTCAGAAATGTTATTGAAATCTCGGTATATTTGGGTCACAGGTCCACCAAACACATCCAGGTCTTCTGCTGGGCTCTTTTTTGATTGCCTTCAATATTTCCAAGCATCAGGATCCCCTCTGGTGGCTCTTGCCTTCATATCAGATGTTCAAAACATTCAACCTTTAGCTTAATTATTACTGGTTCTAGTTGAGAATCTGGTTTTACTTTCTGTAGTACTGGGTTGACAGCCAGTTCAGTGTATTGGTTAAGGCACTAGGCTAGAAACCAGGAGACCATGAGTTCCAGTCCTGCCTTAGGTATGAAGCCAGTTGGGTGACTTTGGGCCAGTCACTCTCTCTCAGCCCTAGGATACAGGCAACGGCAAACCACTTCTGAAATCTTGCAGCAACTTGTCCAGGTAGTCACCAGGAGTCAACATTGACTTGAAGGCAAATAATTAATAAATAATAATAATAATAATAATAATAATAATAATAATAATAATAATTTCTTATTACAGGCAAAGACATTCTCAACAATTTTCTCCTGTACCAGTATCAAAGGCATCATGTTTTCCTTTCTTCAGCCTTTCTGATCTTTCATAGCCATATCATGACAACCAGGAAACAACTTCACAATACACACTTTTGTTGTCAGTGTGAGATCTCTGCATTTAACGTTACTCAACATAAAGTAAAATTCAAAATAATTGTACATTAATATATAAAATAAAATGTGACATGCATTAATAGTATGCAATCATGTAAGCAGTCAAAGGAGGCAAACACAATTAGAAATGTGTTCAGGGTTTTGCTTGTGGCAGATACTGGTTCTTTTTTGTTTTTTAATTATGCATCTTGATTATGGATATATGTCACTCATCATCTAAAAGTCCTGCCATATTATTATGGCATAGCAGTACAGCAGACTGGTTTTCTGTCTTTCAATTATTTTTTTCCCTAATAGTTATTTTTCAAGTAAAAGATTCCAATTGTCCCAACTGGATTTGCTACTGCAAACTCTGCTAGACCCTTTCATGTATTCACCCTCAAATTAATTGTGAAAACAAAGATGTTTTTACTTACACTACTAAAAGAAATTTCCAAATGTATAGTATTAAGCAAGTCCAATAAATTTATTTACTTTTTAATTCAAGAACACAAGCTACTAGTTTACCCAGAAAATGCTTTTAGAATAAATTCTGTTTCTGTTATAATGGGTCATACTGTTTGGGGAAACCATTACAGTCTCTTGCGTTCTCTACTAATTTCCTAATAATTTTCACTCTTAATAGAAATGTGTGACTTTCAGTTCATACTTTAAAACACCATTTTATTCCCTCAGTTCACAGTCCTTCTCATTCAGTTTTGAATTAGTTATTTGCGGCTTTCTTCTGTTAATGATAACCTGAACTGTAAGATATCTTTTTTTAAAACACTCTAGATTAAATAGCATCTAAAAACCTTCTTACTTAAAAAATCTCTATATGCAACAGAAATCCTAGATTTTGAATTGGTCTTTCATCCACATATCCATATCCATCACACTGTTTTTGAAGTAAGCAACACTATGCAAAATGCTTACATAAAAAAAGCAAGTAGTTTTTTGAGCATTTTTTTTTTTTGCTTTCCCACATATAAAGTATCCCATTCCCATTTTTTTTCCTTGACATGGCCAAGTCTCATAAAATTGTGCAAACTTACACACAGCCATTTTAATTCATTTTGACAATTATTCAAATTGAATAATTTCTACTTTCTTTCTACTTTCTTTCTACTTTCATTTGCATCTTAAAATTTTTCTATCCATTTTCCCATCACTGGTCTACCTTCCACTGAGATACACACAAATAATCCATTTATTTGCTTTAGTTTTCCATGATTCATGTATAATTTGACATTGTTCATCCCATTTCCTCTTCCAAAAACCCCTCCTTTGTTCTGATGTACTAATTTTTACATTCATACCTCTCATTGTATCATACAGAGTTTTATATTTTGAGTGTAAAGTGCCCAAATAGCTTTGGGGGATTGCTTTTTTTTTTTTTTAATAAAAATGAATGAATGAATGAATGAATGAATGAATGAATGAATGAATGAACGAACGCATGCACGCACGCACGCACGCACGCATGCATGCAATCTCTGTAACATTTGCTGAAAGTCATTTGGGTTCTCCACCAACAGCTCAGCATCATCTCACATGAAAGCATGCACACACATTGATTTCCCCAACCAACACATCTGAAAGTGACATCACATATCCTTGACATATTCCCTGCTCAGTGTTGAAATGTTTGCTGAGCATTCTTTGGTTTCTTACACATGTTTTACTTCTATCAAGTACCACTCTTAACGCATTTAGCAGCCAGCCTTCATCTCCATAGTCCACATGCTGGGTTGCTTGCCAGTAGGTTTCAAAGTACCTTCTGATTCAAGGTTCTGACCTATAAAGCTCCACATGCTTTGGATCAAGGTTACGTACTGGACTGTCTCCTCCAGATAAAATCTATCTATCTTGTTCACACAGCCCCTGAAGTGATGCTACAGATCCCTCCTCCTTGGGCGCTCAATTCAAGACTATTGGCTTTATCATATACTTTGTCTGAGTCAAAACTGCATGGGGAACAAAATTGCATTCATATATCTTTCAGTCACCCCCTAAAAAGCAAAATCTGGTCTGTACATTTCCTTGACCAGTGTAACTTGCACTTCACAGATTTGGCTGATTATCCCCTTTCAGTTACAATTCTACCCAACATCTTTCTAGGTACCCTTAACAAACTAACCCTCCTGTGGTTTTAGTAGTCACTCATTACCTTTCCCTTCAGATAACGAAATAAGTATTTTTCCAGTTGTCAGGCACAGATGCAGCCTTCTCACACATATTAAACCAATTGCATAGCCACATTCTCACGGCATTTATAACTTCTTTTACAGCATTTTTTCTTGAATAGTAACTTAGCAGTCACTCAAATTCTACTCTGACAGACAACTATCATTCCCACGCAGCTCCATTCCAACATTACCTCACTTTTATCCCAAATTATTTAACCACTTTTATTTATAATTCTATTCATTTTGCTGTGGCTCCTTGGTTAGCCCTCTCCACCCATTTCCAAAACATACATACATCTCTCAAAACCACTCTGCTACATTAAACAGATATATCTATTTAGTGTTCTCTCTCTCCCCACAAACACACACACTATGTATGTATGTATGTATGTATGTATGCACACACACTATTTGTGTGTGTGTGTGTGTATATGCCAATTCCACTAATTCTTTATCATTTCTTTTATATTGTATTTTAATTGATTTCATCCTTCTGTAAACTGCCCAGAGTTGCTTTTTAATGAGATGGGTGATGACAAATGTTTATATATATAAAGCCCAGGTCTTTAATCCTTTCCACAAAGCTGGGAGGGTAGGGGCCTGACGCATCTCTGGGGGGAGAATATTCCAAAGGGCAGGGGCAATGGCAGAGAAGGCTTTCCTCCTAGGCCCAGGCAGCTGACATTCTCTCACTGACAGGGTCCGCAACATGCCCTCTCTGCCTGACCAGATGGAACGGGTTGATGTGATGGGGGTGAGATGGTCCCTCAGGTAGCCTGGCCCCATGCCATGTAGGGCTTTAAAGGTGATAACCAACACCTTGAATTGGACCTGGAAGCAAACTAGCACCCAATGCAGCTTCCACAGTAAAGGTGTTATATGTGCCATCCTTATATGTGCCTAAGATTGTCCACACAGCTGCATTTTGAACCAGCTGTAGCTTCCAGATAGCCCCTTGAATTATGATGTTATATGCCTTTTTCTGAGGGCTTGTTATTTTTTGTTTTTAGATTTTCCGAACTCTATGGATGTGAAAATCTCAGCAGACTCCAGTAGTGCCCACAGGTGGAGGGAAGAGGGATCAAAATGAAGTCTGCAATATCAAGATACAAGCACTGTCATTTCTCCCATGTCCAAGATTATATTAATCATACTTGAATAAAGTGGCTGTTGATTTCTTCTGTTTTCAAAATTTATTGTGTATTGAAAAAGATTAGTTAAAAAAAAAAAAAAAACTACAGCTCTCTCCAGTGTAATCACCCACACCTAACACTTAAATATTCCCAAGGACTGAATGCCTTCCTGTGAAGGACACTGAAATATATCGTCATGTGTGCCCAGTGAGGAACGCTTTTGTGTTACATGCTTTTAGGGTCTCAGAAACAGGTCTAAATATTCAATTTTAGATTGAATTAGCCTCTTGTAGTACAGAAAAGTATTGATCAGAGGATATATTGCTTACAATTTGGTGCAGTATTTAGTATCCTATATGCAGAACAGCATTTTATTCTTTAAGGAACTCTGGATCATGAATTATTACATTCATTGGAAAGAAGACTCCTTCCCAGGAGTAGCTTAGCAATTTCCATGGCTGACTGTTAAAAAACTGTTTCAAAAGAATCTGTTGCTGGATCAGACAGCATCAGAGCAAACTGGTTCCAATCTCCTGGCAAGATTCTAATGAGTAGGAAAAAATGAGAAAGATTAGTCTTTTTTGGTTGTCATTTTATTTTTCAGATTCAAGCACTCATGTTCCATGTTGGCACAGAAAAGAAGAATAAGAAGAACAGAAAAAAGTATTTGGCAGACATGGGCATTTTAAATGAAATTTTAAAAATCTGTCTTGTGACTCAGGGCAACTTGATCAGAAGTCTTCTGAAATTAACACACTAAATTCACAAATAAATATATTTTTAAAAAAACTAATAAATATTTCACATTATGAACAACTCCAAACTCCCAAGTACAGGTAGTCCTCACTTACTGATGGTAATTGGGACCAGGAACTCCAGTGCTAAGCAACGCGGTCGTAAAGCGCAACGTCACATGACCATGCCAATTTATGACAGCAGTTCCAGCAGTTCCAGCAGTCCCAGTTGTTGTCATTAGGTGAATCCTGTGTAGTCACAGCATCCCAGGGTCACATAATCACCATTTGCAACCTCCTGCCCGCTTCCTTATTGACTCTGCTTGTCAGAAGCCCGCAGTGAAAGTTGCAGATGGCAATCATGTGACTGAGGGATGATGCAATGTTTGAATTGCAAGCTAGTCACTGAGCACCCAAATCACAAACACATGACTGCAGGGCCACTGCGAAAGTCACAACTACAAGGACGTATCGTAAGTCCCACTCATTCAGACTGTCATAACTTAGAACAGTCGCTGAAAAAGTGAATACGTTAAGTGAGGACTACCTGTAATATGCAAATTACATTGGCTTAAATACTTGCCATTCAGTAAACTTGTTGAAGGGATGCACTGAGAGTCCACCCCCTCAGCAGACAGTCATGTTTAAGTAACTATAGGATTTGATTGAAATAACAGTTTTAGCCAAATAAATTCATCAGATTCAGCATTATAGCATATGAATTCTATAAATTATCAAATACACTTTACAATCAATACTTCAAGTTCAAGTTCAAACACCCTCTTCTACAAATTTGTTTGTTCAGGAGGGATAAGTCAAACTACATATGATCACTATCAACATAAATTCTTTGCCAAATGTTCAAAGGTGAAAATATCCAGTTACTGGGTCAAAGACTTGATGAGCAAGAGCTCACATTAAGATTAGAAATGTCTAGTTCCTTATTTACTTCATGACATTGGAAAGCATTGTAAACAAATTACTATATCCCTCTTTCAGTTGTGTGTGTGTGTGTGTGTGTGCATCAGAACAGAACTATCTTTATTGGTAACACCTCAGATTTTACAGGGAAATAAAGTTTGAACTTCTATTGAATACAATGAAACTGTCCTAATTTAAAATATCTTCTTTTTTACATTGTTCTTCTCAAGTTAGAACAGAAAGAAAAGGATATTCAGTTGACACACAAAGGACAATATACTTTCAATGAGCACTGGATTGAAACAAAACAGCTGAACAGAGTTTACAAGGAACTAAGAAAGAAATCCCAAAGAGACATGTTTGGAAGCTCTGCAAAAAGTAGATAGGCAAGGATGATCTGTGGCACACACACAAAAGTTTCCAAAGCATTGTTCCGGTCAATGTTCCTCCAATCTGCTGCTATCATTGACATTTAAATAAATGTTTGGAAAATGTGGGAACTGCCCTATTAAACTAACACCCTCTCTCCATTTCTGTCTTAAAGAGCAGGGGATTCATGTTTTTCATTGAGAGGCTGTATGCTTTTCCTTAAAAATATGTTTTTAAACTAAATGTTGTACCCTCAAGTAAATTCAAAATTAAGTATATCTTTACCATTTGAAAAGCATTCCCCATTTCTTTACATAGCATTGCTGAAAAGGCAGGTGCATAAAGCCTGCAATTTGATGGCATCCACAATTTCCACAACTTGCTTCAGGGATGAATCAAGAGGCAGCTATTTCGCCTTTCCCTGTTCTCTCTGTGAATACAGCAATAAGTGGCCTTGTGTTGAAGTTCGTGTACTGCCATGCATATAGCAATGCCCTTCCTTATTGGGCACATAGATTGTGCTCCATCAACACTTTCCCACTCCATGTCATGGCTTGCAAAACAGCCATTAATTAACCCCCAAATTGTTACCCCTGTCATTAGGTGAGGGCTGAGGAAATGAGTGGACTTTGATCAGGCCACCTGACTGGCGATGAGCGTGGGGACGGTATAGTGAGCAGTTATTTGTTTGTTTGTTTATTTAATTTTAAGCCACTCATCTTAATTCTTCATCCAATTGGCCCATTTTGAACCAGCTTTCTTGGACTCCCATGGCATGGACCAATCAGAGATCAGCTTGCCAGGTTCAAATACAAGAGCCCAGTCATCCCAGTTCAGTTGCCTGTGAGCTGCCTAGAGGCACAGTGCAGAACAGCTCACTCTACCTCTGAAGATGCCAGCCACGGCTGCTGCAAAACATCAGAACAAAAGAAAACTAGACCATGGCTATTCAGCCCAAAAGCTCATCAATGCTTCAGCAAGCAGGTTCACATCTGAAAACAATGTCCCATTTTTGACAGTCCCCATAGAATTTACTTGTTTGAAAAAAATGAATATTCTGCTAGCTGCTTCTTTTTTTAGTCTTGCTTTCCTGTTCATCTAACTGGATGGGAGCATCCTCCAACTCAGCCAATTTTTATTCTACATGCAATTTCTCATTAAAATATGCTATTTATGCAAATTCTTTCTCAAATCACCACGGCTCTTCTATTATTTTCTAGGGTATCATTCTTTGGCATAGAATAGTAGTAAAGGAAAATGAACTAGTTTTGATTATGCAGGATTAACTAAGAGAGCAGGCTGCTTAGTTAGTTCAATGCTATTCCTCAAAGGAAAATTGTAATTATAGAATTTCACTATGGGTTCATGGACCATCTGTTTCAGAGGACTTTCCATCATTATTTCTGGAGGGGACTGCATTTAGTACTATTTAGGAAACAACTGAGGTTCAATTAGTCACTGGAATAGTATGAATGGTTCTTTAGGTTATCATAACTTGAGCCATAGCCTGAGCTGAACTATACTCACTGTAGTAACTGGAATAGTATAGTTCTGTGAAGACCTCTATGACTCTCCATTTGTCCAATTCCTAGCTATAATAATTTCTAATTTTTTTTTACATGGCTCAACTTTTGATTTCCTATTTTGTCTATTCCTTCTGATGTTATTCTCTCAATGAATCTGCTTATACAATATATGATGAACCTGGATTGAATGTACAACTACAGGATTAGCTTGATGGATTTATTATAGCAATAATCCTGATATGAACTGCTGTTCTTGTGACCTGGTCCCTCAATTAAAATGGTGTCTCACTAATCCAGAAGCTTCCCGCAAAGCATTATTAAGTTGATTGTTTTGATAAAGAGAACAGTAAGATCAGTGAAAGTGAACAATAAAATGAGTGGAGAATTCCTAATCCTTTCATTATTCTACATCTCTTCTCCCCAGACTCTTTCATTACCAGCAATAATACCCTCAACCTACCCCCAGTGATTCCAAATGGTCTACCTCTAAGCCTTTTGCTATGTTCCATTGCTTGCCAACCTGTGTCTTCCTCAACCTGGTATACTCCAAATATGCTAGAATAAAATTCACATCATCCCCACTAGCACAGCCATCCAGAACTAGGGTTGTTGAGAATTGTAATTTAACATAGTCTTTTAATCAAGAGGCCCCAAATCAAAAGGTTATACTAAAATGACTCTCTTCTACTATTCCCCATACTGCAGCATCTCTTTCATTAGCCTATCCTTAGTCTTCAAAAATAAAAGAAAATTGCAATTTTTACTTTGGGATTGGTCATGTTCCAATACATCACAGTTTTCTTTATTGGCCTTTGTCATGCTCCTTAGCCAGCATGACCAACTGGGAATCAAAAACAGCTGGCGGGCACAAATTTACGGAAAATAATTATTCTCTCTATATATATCACATCTTTTTGAAATACCTGTCACATTGCACAGAAGGATAGCAGGACGACAGGACACCAAGAATAAACTGGAGCCTGCTAGATATGTGATGTGCCACAAGCTTGACTCTTTGTCCCCTTCTATGCAATGTCTACATGAAACCATTGGGTGAGGTCATTCACTGGTTTGATGTTCAGTATCATCAGTATGGCCAGTTATACCCAGTTATATCATCAGTATGCTGATGGTACACAATTAAATCTTTTGATTCTAGGCTGGCCAAGTGAGACTGTCAAGATCTTGCCCCAGTGACTAGAGACTCTGCAGGTCTGGATGGAGAGAAACTGTCTCCAACTCAATCCTACCAAGACTGAGTAGCTATGGATCTAGGGTCACCTAGATCTGGAAATATTCCATGGTGTAGCATGGACAGTATAGTGTTTTCCCATTCAAGAGTGGTCTTCCTGGGGGTCTTCCTGGACTTGCAGTTCTTGCTCTATGAGAGGTGGTAATTGTGACCTGGAAGGCCTTTGCACAGCTTCATTGGATGCTTCCTTTCCTAAATCATGAGGCCCTTCAGACAGCCACTTATGCCCTAGTCATGTCACAGATTGAGTAATCCAATATAGTCTTCATGGGGCTGTCCTTGAAGAGCACTTGGAAACTTCAGCTGGTCCAGAATGCAGTGGCAGGCATACCTTGGTATGCCCATGTGACGCCCCTGCTTTGTGAGCTGCAGTGGTTACTGGTGTGCTTCCAGGTGCAGTCCAAGGTGCTAATTATGATCTATAAAGCTGTACATGGCATAGAACCTGGTTATTTGAGAGATTATATATCTCCTGTGGTGTCAGCCCTGCCAGTTTGATCCAGGTTTGGCATGCTTCCAATTCCTTCTATTAAGCAGTGCCATCTATTGGGACCCCGGAAGCATGCTTTCTCATGGTACTTGCCTTCTGGAATGAGGTTCCCCAGAGAATTGGGTGGCTCCCACCCTGATCCCATTCTGGATGTCCTTAAGACCTAGTTCTTCTCCCAGGCTTTGAGCTAGGCTGGTTGGAGCCCTTTGTTGGGTACTTGATCTGTTTGTTGCTGATCAGATTCCCCATCTTGTATATGTATGTATGTGCGTGTATATGTATATACATATACATACACACACACACACACACACACACATATATATGTATATACATACACACGCACATATATACATATACAAGATGGGGAATACCTGGCCCCAACTGACTCTGAGCAGATATATATATCTGTGAGCTGCTCAGAGTCAGTTGGGGCCGGGTATGCCTAAAATACATACATACATACATGTCTTGTGGTTGGCCATGTTGACTGATATTATTGGAAGTTGAAGTCCAAGATACTGAAAGATACCAGACTGCCTACTTCTGAGCAATAGCATGTGATTTTTTGTCCTTGTTCTGTTAAGGACTGCTACTTCAAAACAATTCAATAATTTGTATATCAAGTGCAGGGTTGCCAAGGAATTCAGGGTTATCCCAAACAGCCTATAAGTGTTAATGGCTTTACATTTTACAAGCTTGTAGTCAAAAATCCAACTCCTGTGCCCTGCACTGGAAGCATTACTGTCCCAACATCCTAAGAATATCCTCACATGGTTTAATATAAACCTGAAATGAAAGAGCCAGAGAAGTGAAGCCATCTGTTCTAATTTAAGCATCCAAGGTCTAAGAAAGACATAATTAATTAGAATGCTTTACAACCTCAACCCAAGTGTGAGAATAATCTAAATAAACAAATTTTTGTATTGTGGACAAGTTGGCTGAAGGTCAGTGGTTTCAAATTTGCAGTCCAGGATTCATAACAAAAAAGAAAATGCTATATGTGCCCTGACACAATTTCATAAACCCATAACTGGCTGTAAGTATACTACTAGACATATTTCCCCAGTGGCTGTATTTTATGGGCATCCTCTGTTCTCCCATTAAGTCTTGGTAGAATAAAATATTCATAAATATCATCAATATTTATAGAAGCCAACATGAGTAGCAGAATTTTTTGCAATCTCTCTCCAGAATAAGGCTTTTAAGTGGAGCTGTATGACTCCTACATACCTGCTTGAGATTCAACTCTCCATCATTGTGTTTAAAAGATTTTACAATCTGAGATGAGTTGGGGACAATACCATTCCATTCTACCTAACTGGGAAGAGTTCTTCCTTATCACTGTAATACCATTTCTTTTTCTTCAATTACCTCTTTGAGTTTTCTCCAAGGATATTGAAAATACATTCATGTAACAACAGAAATAAATACTCATGATTTCTTCTTCTGAGAATGACCATTTCTTTATGGAATTATACCATCTAGGAGAGTACAAGCATCAGTTAGCTCAAATGAAACCATTTGCTGCAACTGCTCTTCTGCTTTGCTTGCAAAGGGCTCTTGATCTAATTTGGTCAGACATCTCCAAGTCATTCTTCTTCTGAATGGTTACATTTACAATACATTCCTAGCAGAGAATGAATATATTGTCTCTTCTAACCTGGCTGGACTGCTAGTAACTTCATGGGTAATGTTCCTGTAGGTTTTTTGGGAAATGTATGAAAGTGATTTGCCATTTCCTTCTTCCAGGATTCTTTTTTTACATTTCAGTGTAGCTTATAGCTATTATAAGTCACTAGAATACTTCCATCAAAATATTAACTAGGCCTGACCCAGGCTAGTTTTCATGTCCACATAAGGTCATGTAAGTGCTGCCAATGCCTAGATAGCATTTATTTTTAACAAGAGGTTCTCCATTTTTTTCATGACTTTTGTCATTAAAAAGGTTTGGAGGTTATTGATGTGGCATTTTTGATCAAAAAGTTTCTACTAGGAACAAGGTGCTTTCCAAATGCCAATATTTGCAGATCATATTTGGATTTTTGTAGAAAGGAACCACTGTCAAGTTTCAGTAGAACATTCTCTCAATATAAAGTTTCTGCATTTGGTATAAATAAGATCACTCAGTTTGTGCATTACATTAAAGTAAACTTTAGCAAATGGACTTGAGAGTGGCCTTTCCTCCCTCAGTGTAATCACAAAGTGATTTGAATTTTTCCTTCTATACTCAGCTAAGATCAGCAGCTCATTATCTCTGACCCTGCAGATTGTGTTTAACCTTAGTTTTGGGAAATAAACTAACTTCAAATACATACTGGCTTGCTTTCTTAAATCATGGATAATGCTAACTATGGCTCTTGATTTGAACCAATGTATTTCTTTTAATATTACCAGATATTATATTTTAGTAAACTCACCTGCTATATTTTTATTGACCTATCTGAATTAATTAGGGAGCTGTGCTGTATCTGTGAAAATCTGATTAGGAAAGGTTTTCTTTCCATTCTCCAATATTTTGAATTTGTGTTCTCCTGGTGAGAGGAATGAGGATATGTATAAATAGGACTTAGGGCTGGATGAAAGGTTACCCCTTCCAAAAGTTGGTGACATTCTGGGGGAAGGATGAGGCTGAGAAAGTCCCTTTGTTTTGGGAGTGCTGAAATGTTTATTAAGTTGCCCAGGGACTTTTCTCCCTCATCTTTAAGGAGCTAGGTTGTTCACTTGGTAGCAACCTAACTTTTGTGTGCTTTGATATTTCTGTATAGTACTTTTGGCAACTATCTAAGACATCAGATAGCATCCATTCTCTAAAAATATTACTGGAACCCTATCAAACCATGTTACAATGAGGCTGCTGCCAAGTGTGCAATCTGTCTTCTAAAGCTGGAAAAGACAACAGCAAAAACTTTTGGACTGTGTAAATAAACAGGAACCGTACAGGCATCCCTTTGGGTATCCTGCCTTCCACTCCTGAATGTCCATCCCAACATTTGGCAGGGCTTTAAAGGGATTGGTTCTAACATTACACCCTGAGAAGTGCTACTATATTTTAGTATGCCTGATTTGAACAGATGTATAGTGTGATACCCTCACATACAGCAGTTTCTCCCAGCTCAAGGAACTGGCAGAAAAATACCCTTTCCAGCTTTCCAAGCCTTAGAGAATGAAGCAAGCTATTGTTGCCAAATCTTAAGAAAAGAAGCTTCTGAAAAATGCATTACTGAAGTTTGCTATGCTTCAAATCTAGAAAGGGAGATTTGGAATGGTGTTTGGGTTGGAAGAACTGGTGGTATGGTTAGATAGTTTTTCCTGCTGTGTACAAATCTGAGTTCTTTATCCTTTAAAGCTTAGAAAGCTCTTAAAACAATGGCATCTTGGTGAATACTTTAGTATCCAGTGTATGTCTTTCACCAAGGGTATAATAACGTGAGGAAGAACATGACACGTCATGATGGAGCAGTATGACTACCATTAACATCAAGGCAAGTTGAACAGCTAATGAACAGTTCTTTGAAAATAGATCCTATGATGTCCTCAACAAACCCAATGGAACTGAGCCATCTGCCAATAATGTACATCAAAAAAGTCTTATCTGAAGATGTCCAGACTCCCTCATCTCCTGAATAGGATATTTTACAATTCTCACAATCGTGGTAAACTGAGTAAAACGTTCCATTACTTTTCTATGGTTACCTAGTCAACTCACCTAACAACTGCTTATGTTAACAAATTAATCATAGTTTGTTTTCAAAGTACATGTTATTCTGCAGCCTATAGAAGCCCAGTTCCAAATATATGATGTCTGCTTGTCTGTCTAGATCTATCAACAGTTATTACAGGTTTATTGTGAAGTTTTTGTGGAAGTCTTTCAGTGTTTCTCTTTTGCTATGTGGTATACCAACATTTTATTTTAGTACTACTACTAAATATATATCACATCATAGAACATGAAACAAAACACAGTTCCCTATATATTGCATCATAACATGCTAAGTTATAGGTTTAACTTTTCAGAATAAATGTAGGATTTCAAGGATAATATGACGTTAATACTTAAAAGGAACCTTTTTCTCTGCATATAAGTCTACATACCTTAAAATTAATATTGATCATTTTCACAACCTTAATAAGAGATATAATTCTAACATGTTATTAAAAGTTTTAGCAGTGAGTTTAATACATTAAATACCTCCATTAGCTATGGGACATAGCTTGCATTTGTGAAAATGAGGTCACATTCCCCATAATGTGTTTCAACAGCTACATCTGATGTTTCATTTCATTAAAAACCCAAAGGGTTTTACAATAAAATGATCAAAAATGGAATGTAAATACAATGCAACAGAAGCCATACATTAAAAGTCAACTGCTATTAAAGACAGCTAGAAAATCTCTTAGGAAAGAAACACGTTTTTGATTGTCAGTGGAAGCCTACCACATCTAAATGGAGAGCAGGGCTGTGCAAAGCACTTGAACAAGGTGCATGAAAGCACCTACAAAGAACCTCTCTTCAAACATTAAAGAAGACACACCTTTTGCAAGGCCCATGCAGCTACTGCCATCTGCATACACAGGCCCTTCCCTTTCCTCTGCCTTGTTCAAATGCTTTGTACAGCATGAATGCCCTAATAGTTCTCCTTGAGGATAACATGTAGAATGGAAGCTACAAGGTGCCTGTTGGTTAAAATTCACTGAGTTTTGTTATACAGTAGTTCTTTTCAAGGATGTATGAAAAAGTGAAGCATGGAAGGGAAACATTTCCTGACTCTGGAGAATTAAAACTATATACAGCCCAATGTTGTTGCAACCTGATTTCATTTGTACTTCTTCCAGGCACTTATATTTCACACAAATGTGTTTGAGGTTGTTATCTTAAGAGACATCCCCTTGAAGTAAGAATGCCTTGCTCTCAGTTTAGAATGATCAGTAATTAAAGGAAAGCACAAGAGAGTCCAAACTTTTTTTTAAATGTTCTTCAAGATGCATTATAAGAATACTTAGAATTCATAAGGTGGAGTGAATTAAATGAATTAAATCAATAAAAGATATTGCATAATCTAAGCAGTTGTAGGAGAAAACATGGCACCTATGTGGACAAGTAAAACAAAGCAAAATATCACACTCTTCAATTATGGAATTGTGTGTTGGTCTCTAGTTTAAAGTGAATTCTTGTGAAAATTAGGGAGATACATTTCTCCTACAAAAGTCCTCTACTTTTGAAAGTGGATTAAAAAAAAGATGATCCATCAGCACTTTTTCTTATTACAAAATAATACCTATTTTCATAACTTCTATCATTTATTTATTTAATTATACAGATAATTTAGTGGGAAATGAGCACACATTCACCTGAGCTCCTTTCTGTACCTGGCAGTTACAACTAGTGTGTTTATGTATATGTATGTATGTGGGCTCTGTGTGTGTGTGTGTGTGTGTGTGTGTGTGGAGAGAGAGAGAGAGGGTAGCTGTAATGACCTTCAAAACCAGAGCTTCTTGCTTTCTGTTGGGAAAGAGTGAATCGCCAATACTTTAGTGATTAGGGGCATCTGTGCAGAAATGGGGGGAGCAAGAGGAAAAAATAATGACATGTGTGACTTTATCATCAAGACACTGCCACAAATTATGCACTTGTGTTAAATGTTAGGATGCAGGGATGGCTTTGTGCTTTTTACATCATCATGGTTTGCTGTGAATGCTGCTATAATGCTGAATATTTTCATCTGAAAACATTTCAGTGAATTAATCAGACACATTTTCCAAACAAACTTCTAAAGACTGGAGCCCTAACAGGACTGCTCTCATTTGTCTGTTTTTATTTTTCCTATCTAGTAACAAATCTCACTGCAGATCACCTCCATTAACAAGAAAAAGTTCCAAATAGATTTTTTTTTAAATAACAGAAAGCATTGCAGTCAGCATGCCTATTCTCTCTTGAACCACATTCATAAGCTTGGAGAAAAGATGGAAATGCTAGGAACTAGCCAATTCAAGCCTTACCCTTCACCAAAAGCAAGTATTTTTCTAGATTTGAAAATAGGCAGGTTGAGTTTCACCATTAGAAATAGTGAAAGAGTTGAAGTATAGAATTTTTTAAAAATGTAGAAAGGCTTTTTTGGTGATGCTTTCTCCCCTTCTTTCCATTTGTTTCCAAACCACTAATCTCAATATATGTACTTTACACTGAACATTGGGGGTGACTGCTCACATGTCTTTAAGTACAGTGGCACCTCAGTTCACGAACTTAATTCGTTCCACAACTCTGGTCGCGAACCGAATTGGTTGCGAACCGAATCAAATTTTCCCATAAGGTTCAATGTAAATACAGTTAATCCGTTCTGAACCATATGAATTTTTTTTTAAACCACAAAAATATGAAACAAAGTACAGTACAGTACAGTACAGTATGAAGAGAGAGAACACTAACCTTGCTTGAGGCAACTTCTGGCGTGGAGGACAGGAAGGCGGGTGGGGAGGCGGTTATTGTTTGGAGGGAGAGTCCCCCTCCCTACAGGAAGCCACGACCACGTGTCACGGCAGGGAAAATGGCCGCGGGTCGTGTTCCTCACCCGATGCAGAGTTCGCGAACGGAAGCAAAATTTTGCGAACGGTGCTGTTTGTGAACCGAATTGTTCGTGAACAGAAGTGTTTGTGAACCGAGGTATTACTGTAATTTCATCTATTATTTTTGATTGGCCTCATAACATTGTGCCAAGAAACCATATTCCAAATGTCTAAGTTTGCTTTGCTGTGTGATGTGAAGTATATAAGGGAGCCATTCCTGCTTAAATTTGGCTAGAATTCTATTATGGATGCATGTTGTCAGTTTTGCCATTGCTGAACACTCTCCAGTTTTGGTCTTCCAGTCTTGTATCATCAGCAAAGTTTCTCTTTTCAGTGTTGTGCCAGATTTGTCCCTGCAGCTGCTAGCATGTATCTTAGTAAATTGTGATGTTTTTCATTTATATTTTCTAGAAATCTACCTACTAGAAATATTTGTGGCTTCAACTCAAATTTTATTTTTAGAATTTTCTGAACATTTTGAAGTATTTCTTTCTAGTACATTTCTCAATGTTCCTCCTCCTTTCTTGAGATCACATGTTATTCTTCCAGCAATTTGTAAATATATCAACTATGGTAAATTCTTCCATTCATTGAGCAGTTTTTGCTGGGTCTTTAGTCTATTTTCTGAGTCTGGATGTACCATATTGCCATATGTGATTAAATCTTTCTTGCTATAGTTTCCCCTGAAATAATAGGCATTTGTCAGGGAAGATAATGGTAAGATTGCACCTTAGGTGCAATCCCAAAACATCTGGAGCACCACTAGAACACCATCAGCATTGACAAAATCACCATCAGTCAATTGCAAAAGGCAGCTTTACTTGGAACAGCTTACATCCTGTGACAATACCTTTAACACCATCAAACAGCAACATTTGCCTAACCCAGGCCTTTGGGAAGGACTTGATAGGTGGATAAAAATGTCAATCCAGTCTAAACATCTGGCTGACTGTGCGATCAACCATCATCATCATCATCATCGCCATCATCATCGTCATCATCCAGGATAGATACTGTAAAATCCACTGGCTAAGCCAGCTCTGTCTATTACTGATACTCTGCTGCTTGAAGATTTTATCCATTTTGTTATCAGTGTAGGCAGCCTACATGATAATATCTTTTAAAGTCATATAATGCACATCTGCCTATTTCTTTTGAGTCTTGCAAAATTTTGAATCTTACTCTTGGTTTTTTCACACTCCATATTCTTCTCTGCCAGTCTTGCAAGCTTCTGTCTGGAATTGGAATTGGTCCCATTTGGAATAGGAAATTCATCTTGGGTTGTATGTTCATTTTTACTGTTGCAATGAGTCCTAGCCAGGAAAGTTTTAGATTTTTCCACCTATCTGCCTACATATATTTAAGAGTTGGCTTGTACATACATACTCTGTATGTGCAAATAAGAAGATTTAACAGATGAGATGTCTCCCATGCCCCATGCACTCTCATCTAAAAGAAATTAAATCCTATAATACTGTTCTGGATCTTCTCCCCTGTTAGGTAGTTGAGGAAGCTGATCAACATAAATTCACCAAGTAGTAAACTGGGAGATGAAGTTTGAATTGATGTACAGCTACTTGCAGAGGCCATAATGATAGTAGGAAAAGTACTATCAAACTTGTTTATATGCCAATCTGAACTTTATATTCAGCAGAAACTTTCAATTCATTTCCAATAAATTATCCAGTCAGCATGCATCAGAGGAAACCAAAGTGATATAGCAAACTTTTAAAATATTTATTTGGGAATGAAAACAGACCTAAACATTAACTTAAAAAAAAATTACATTAAATGTGAAGCCAAGATTTCCCACAACATAGAAAACACAATAATAGAGAGAGATTTCTAATTAGTGCTTTTTTTTTTTTAATCATCTTAGCAACAGAGAAAATGTATGTTTCCAAGAATACAGATATCAGCAACCATAGAAGAAAATATTAGCATGGTAGAATATACTTACTTAGAATATCAAATCAAATTTATTATTACAATCAAAGATCAGTAAGACTAAAAGAAGTTAAACAAGGAAAATAAAATTATTAAAATGAAAGTAGTAAAATTAATAAGATAGGAAAATTAATAAAATAGGTCCACTTAAGACAGTGTTTCTCAACCCCAGCAACTTTAAGATGTGTGGACCTCAACTTCCAAAATTCCCCAGCCAGCATGCTGGCTGGGGAATTCTGGGAGTTGAGGTCCACACAACTTAAAGTTGCTGAGGTTGAGAAACACTGACGTAGAATATTAAAATCAAAATAATGCAATTCATTATGGAATTGTCTTATACAGCACAAATGATGGCTCATAGCCTAAAATACCTTCTCCCAAGAGTGGTTTTTAGCCCAGTCAGAAGACTTGCAGGGCTAGCCAGTAAGCACACAGGAAGGATAGGTTCAGCTACCTGTACCACTGGGCCAAATTGGTGAAATATCATAGAAACTGCATAGTGTAGCTTGAGCAAAAAGCAAGACAATGGGGAGAGAATTAAGGCTGGTGTACTATCAGCAGGATGAAGTTACATGACAGTTAAAGCTGGCCAAATGGTGTAACAGGGTGGAATAAATGACAGTCAATTTCCATCACACCCATGAGGCCCATTATATTTTGATAACAGCTAGTTGTCATGATGACTTGGGGTCTAAATCCCTTCCTGAGATTTCTCTGCCCTCAGATTCCTATCTTCAGAAGGCAGAAGGAGAAACACTCCAATATCTCAACCTTGTCCTGGCCAACATGCGAGGCAAAAAGTGCTGCCCTTTTCAGACCCAAGACCTGTTGTTGTTCTCATTGTTGGTCACACAGTCAGACAGATGTTTAGACTGGATTTGGTGTTTTATCCACCTATCAAGTCCTTCCCTTGGATAGGCAGATTTTGCACCATCATTATTGTTGGTTGCACAGTCATTCAGATGTTTAGATTGGATTTGGCATTTTTATCCACCTATCGAGTCCTTCCCAAGGACTTGGGAGAGGCAGATGTTGTTTGATGGTGTAAAAGATGTCGTCGCAGGATCTAAGTTGTTCCAAGTAAAGTCTTTTGCAATTGATTGATGGTGATTTTGTCAATGCCGATGGTCTTCAAGTGGTGCTCCAGATGTTTTGGGATTGCACCTATAGGTGCCTATAACTGTTGGTACTTTCTTCGTTTTCTTTTGCCATAGTCATTCTACTTCTATTTGCAGGTCTTTATATTTTGTGATTTTCTCCAGTTCCTCGTCCTCCTCCTGTTATTATTATTTAATTATTATTTAATTATTATTAATATTCCCCTCTACCCCTTCTCTATCTTTCAAGGCAGCAAACATACTTAATACTCCTACCTCCTATTTCCCCACAACAACCCTGTGAGGTGGGTTGGGCTGAGAAAAAGTGACTGGCCCAAAGTCACCGAGCCAGCTTTCATTTCTAGGTTGCTTTGCCAAATGTGTCAGCTGGTGATCAATCATTTCTAGAATATGTTTGTCCTATTTCATCTAATTCAAGCTCCTGGTCTCCCACTATGAGTTACTCCATGGTAAGGTTAAAGGTCACTTCACACTATAGCAAAAAGAAAAATAAAAAAAAGTTCAACTTTGGCTTAGTGTGATATGTAAACATAGCCATTGTGGTTTATAAATGTTTTATGGCTTATTATTCATGAACAAGGCTGCTCTAATAGCTGAAATAACATGTGGCATTATGCTAAGCCATTTTTTGTCTCTAATAACCTGCTTCTAAGATTTTAACAGCTCGCCCTGAATCCCTATTTGACATGTCTGCCCACTAAAGGATAACTAGAAAATTAGGACTATAGGATCCTTGGCAAGGACCTTCACACTATTTCTAAAATGTTGAATGGTTAAAAATAGTAACAGCTGTGCATCACTTCCCATTTGGTTCTGAAATGGGGTTCTGGTGCACACAGGATACAAAGGAGAACTGCTGGTAGACCATTGATCCAGCTGCCTCTGTTTTTGGGATTCAGCTGCTGTAGCAGCCAGATGAGATGATCCCCTTAATGAATCCCAGATGTAAGGTTTACCCCGTTTGTCTCAGAGAAACTCTTGTGACACGTGCGTTCAGCAAAGAAGTTTACTCAAGCGTAACGTAAGTAAGTGCAGACCAAGCCAGGGTTGGCTTGGCATAGCTTACATGGTATTTTATAGCTTCCCCGTTCCCGCGCTTTACCCGTTGCTTACTTACAGATTACCCGCAGTAATCCCCCCTCGCCCAAATGGCAGATTCAGTCCGGTGCTTTTGTCTTTCTGATTGTCGTCTATGGGTTGTGCTGTTGTTGCCTTTGTTGTGTTTACCTGTTTGCGTGCAAAGCCGGGAGTTCTCGATCGCTCGTTGATTGCTTCGCTTCCGAGCCTCTGCGCTTTCCTTTGTTTGCAGTGCCCAAGGGAAGCCACGCCGATACAAAGTATCCGCTTGCGGTTTTGAGTGAAGCGTCACCACCTGTCTGTAATCAGCTCGCAGTTGCACTTCCCCTTTTTCTCTGCTTGCGCCTGGGCGGTGAAATTGACTTAGGGGGAGCTGAGCGGTGCCTTCACCGTGCCGTGCCGGCTGAATCTGACACCAGAGAGGTATTGCGTTCCGATCTGTACAAGAATTGCATAGCCATATAAAAGGGACCTAAACTCACCTGGTTAGGAGGAATACCTGAATGTACTATTTACATGAATGAAGACATAAATACATTCAAGAAATATAGTTCCATTTCTCTGGGCATTTATACGCACAACAGTTGGTAACAAAAAAATTTCCCTGATTTTTTTTTTTTTTGGTATCAGTTTCATATTATCACCAGCATTTTTTTACTAGTCTTCAGTGTTCAGTTTTGCCACGGAAATGGCTGTGAAACTAAATACATTGCTGAATACCACGAGTGGTTAGAAAAGTGTTCAACTTCTTAGTACAGTGTAATATTGGAGTGTTGCTGCTGTTACATAAATTGTTACCTTGTTTCTACTTTGTTACAGGTAATGAGAGCAAGATGTCCATAGGAACCTTTCCATAAAAATGTTGTAACCACTTACAGAGTAGCCAGAATAATCAAAGTTAATCTTCAAATTATGGGGCAATAGGATAGTTTGTACCTGCTGAAGGCACAGTGAAAATCTATTAATCCCAAACCATGAGCTTTTACATGCAATTTAGACCTTGCTGATATGGTTGCCTTATGTTTTATAGGTCTACAATTCCCACAAACACCAAGTGTTTTATAAAAAGCAAAGCCCCAAGTGAAATAACTGTACAAGAAAGTCCTTTTCTTTAATGTTTCAGTCATATTAAATAGGAATGTAAGATCAGGATCTTTAGTTTTAATCGAGTAAATATGACTGTGGTTGAGATATAAAATTCAGAACTGGATTTTATAGAGGTATAGAATTCAGCTTTCTGGATAGAACTGCCAAGCAGAAATAAAAAAGTCTGTAAAGGCTATAAATTAGAAAATTGGGGTGGGTGGGGGTAGAGCTATACATTCAGCCTTTTTTTCAGCAATGTGAATCAAGAGAGGTTAAGAAAAAAAAACTTTCTGAACTTTTACAGAGTATATTAGTGAATAGTTTCTCCCAATGAAACAGGAAAGTAATATCACTGAACATTGGAATTAAACTGGTTGCCTTGCACAATATCCGTGAATCTATGCAAAGTATAGGGGCAGGAATTACATTCAACCGGTGCAATAGAAAAATAATCCATAAATATCTGCCAGCAATTCATGATCTTTTGACAAATGTTTCAGTGCCTCAGCAGCAGCTGTTGCAGGAGGAGAGAAAATGTTCAAAGCCAATAGCGTCAGAATTTATTACAGTTGTCTTTTTCTTACCATTGAATTAGAAAATGCTGAACTAAACATTTTGCAATTACAAGAGGAAATATTCCTCAAGAGCCTTCATCCATGGTAAATTATAAGTGCATTGTAGTTCTCAGGGTTTATAGAAGTTGGAGTCAGAGCAAGCAAGAAATGGATGGATGTTCTAGTTAAAATGAAAACAAGACTGGAGGGAGAAAGAAAGTATATAGAAACAATACACACACTCTCTCTCTTTGATCAAAAGAATATGCTATTTAAAATATCTTGAGGCTATTCAATTCATTCAATAAAAGGAATAGTAGCTATTTTTATCATTATCATTATCATTATTACTATTATTATTTGAAAAGAAAAAGAAACAGGGTAAATCTGTTCCAAACCCAAACTCATCTCAACTTTGAGTCTTCAGCAAGATAATATGCATTTTCCTTTTATGTTTGATTTTCAATTGGAAAGTTGTTTCTAACTATTAAATTATTGCTTTTTGTAAACCATAAAGAACTCCTACATATAAGGCAGAGTACAAATGTTTAAAATGCACAAAGGTTAAAAATAAGGTTAATGCAATGATCAAAGGCATATTCACAGGAGATATATGTAATTCTATATTACTTTTCTGCATTTACTTATCTTGGATAAAACAATACAGGGCTGAGGAAATTAATGTATCAACACCATGCCCAGGCTTCCATCAAACCCGGCATGCCATGACTATTCCTTCTTAGATGGAATAATAATTTTGAAGACAGGTTTTCAGTGCCTCACAAACCATAACAACTTTCACAATGTTCATGAGATTCTAGAATAAACTTTAGAGGAACTCGAGATGTTCTTTTTTCTTCTTTCTTTTTCTTTGCAAATATGTGCCATGTTTTAATGCTACAGTTTTATTCAAAACTCTTCTAACAATCTAGATAAATAATTCCATAATTGTCAACACAGTGTGGTGACCTTTTGACTTCCATTTCTTATATGAAAGGGCTGTTTCTAATTCATTCTTGGACTTTCCCACCTACTCCTCATGTCTAGCTGAAGAAGCCCAAAATGAGAGTTTTTTGATGAAGTTTGATTCATTGACCTGTTTTGGATTTGATTCACCTTGATCATGTTCACCAGCAACACTGCTTCCTTCCTCCTTTATTTACACTTATCATCAATCTCTCCTGAATATGTCTTAGTACATTTTAGTCTATATTCAATTATGTTGTCCTTTTCTATAGACATTTCTCCATTCTTCGTTTTACTTTTTGCCAATAGCTTTAGGAAATAGAACACTAAATCAATCAACTTTCCTCCATTACTCTTCTTCCCTATATGTGATGTTCAGATCAGTTCATCCTATTCTAACTGTCCTAAAACAGATTGGCCAGTAGATATATTTAGATTTATTATAGTTTTTAGGGGATTTCAATAAATCTGGAATAATTTTGACTCAAGTATTTAATAATTGTAGTATCAAAATGACACTTCTTGCTCCCTGCTATTTCATTATACTGCTGAAATGAAGAAATCTTGGATTAATCTAGTTTCTGTGTGGAAGGACAATGAGATCTCCTCAGTTTCAGTATTCAAAATACATTTCCAGAATTAGAATTATGTATAAGTTTTCTGCTTCAGGCATTACATGATGAATCTTCAGATTCTAGTACAACAGGTAAATCTTGAGAGTCTGAAATCTACCCATTCCTGCCTCTAAATGTTTCCTGTTGTCCTTGCCACAGGTGTTTAGGAAAAGTTCCTTTAAAATAATTAAGAGATATGTAGATCTAGACAGGATTAAAACTCAAGACTCTACATGAGCCTGGGGGAGGGTTTATGATAGGTGCTTGATGGCATCATGACACAAATGCCTAACCTAATTGTTTCAGATGTTGTCACATAAGCACATAATTGTAGCATTGAAGGATGATACCATGGCCATTGTGTCATTATTTCAGTGTCAAACCGAAACCACTGAGATTACCCATTTCATTTGAAAGCCCAGTAATGACAACCGTGCCTTGAATTATCCTTACCATTTTTTAGTACATTTGTTTCGGTAACATCATCTCTTTCCCAGACCAGTATCCCTACCGGTCCTGATCCCCGCCAACACACACACACAGATGCACAAAATAAGATATAATCGTTTTACTGGCATGGGAAGCACAGGCAGCCCAAGTGGAATGTGTAGCCACTCACACATCGCTAATATGAAAGACAACTGCCTTGAGCAACTTGCCTGAGGGGAGGTCCTAGCAAACAAGCCCAGAGCAGCAGGCAGAGTCCTTGTCAGAAGACATTCCAAAGGTTCAAGATACAAACATAGGTTGTAGTCCAGTCTGAAGTCAAAGAGCAGGATCCCAAGAGGCCCAGCTTTTCATGAGGTGAACAGACAGAGTTCAGGGTAGCAGAGGGATTGCTCCCAGTGAGGGATGACGTGCTAGTGGAGGATCTAAAATAGAGTCCCCACTGGTGAAAGCAATCACCAGTGGGAGCGCCCTTGCCTCTCGAGGAGCCGCACAGGCCTCCTCTGGTCTGTGTCTTAGGACTGAAAAGAGATCCCAGATCAGGCCGCTTGTCCTCTCCTACTTCCAGCTGCTGCAAGTGCTCTGCAGCCAAATCAGCCCCAGGTGTCTCCTTACTACTTTCTGCAGCAGGCTGATGTTCCACAGGGTCATCTAAAGTGCCCTCCTGCTCCAACTCTTGGGAGTCAGAGCTGGCCCTGATACTACTATGTCCCTAAATCCTTAATTCCTTCTTCATTGAGCACCTTTTAAACTCCCTTCCTTCGGGTCTGAATTTCTCCAAGTAGGTTCCCGTATAGCAAATTCTTCCAGAGAGAAATAGGACATCAGCTGTAAGCAGTTTCTGACATGTGCTCAGGTTAATTGTCTTAGTGCTATCAGGAAAAAAAAATACATAATACCAATTCTGGGAAGTTAGGAGAGCTGAGGCTAGGTAATGCCGCAACTCTCTGGCTGTACCGTTGCTTTGGAAAAGCCCCGCATTAGAGATCTGACTCTCCCCCACCCTCACCACTGGCCTTTAGGAAGCTGTTAACCACCAAATATCCCAGAGAGCATTTCCATTATTTTTCTGACTTAATTTATTGTCCCATTTTAATTATTTCATTCATTTATTGTTATTTATGTTGATATTCTATATATATGCTTAATTTTCCATTTCACTGTAATCATTGTAAGCTGCTGAGAGTCAATTGATTATACTGGGGTATAAATCAACTAACTACTTACATGTCCACATACATGCATGCATACATGTATACTGCTCTACTGAGGAAACAAGTCAAATTTGCTCTCTTGGAGGGTCAATAGATGTGACAGGAAGTGAATGGCAGTCTCCGTGATATTGCAGGGCTACCAGATCTGGCTTACAAAAATCTGGACTGTTACTGTAATGGGCTGTAAGAATAACCTTGGAAGACAGGAGGAAGAGCCGCACCCTAGACATTGGTCTGATAAGAGAAATCTGAGTCCAAAGGAGGGATGGGGGTGGAAAAAGCATCTCAGAAGGGACCCTCCCTAGTTCTTTAGAAAGTAAAGGCAGGGAAGAGGGGAAGCACTTTCAGATTTGCAAGATTCTGTTACTGTAACCTTACAATAAAGGTAGTATTAGTACTCCTGGTTTTGGTTTCCTGTCTAGACTACCTTGAAGGGCTGACATCAGTCCTGCAAGTCAGAAAGTGTCTGGAGGTTGAGTCATGGCAACTGGACTTCTTTTCTTTTAGGTTAGAGATGTTTCACTACTTGTCCAAGCAGCTTCTTCAGTCTAAAGAAGTTGGTTAGGGGGACCCCATAAATGTCTTCCAGGGTGGCTGTGTTTCTTACTAGCATGATAGGCTCATTGTAGGGACAATAGGAGATGTGATTAGTAGAGTCTTTGAGATGTAGATGTCTTACTCCTAATCCCTCACTCATCCTCAGGGGGATGTAAAGTGTTGCCTTCCTGATGAACTTTTGCCTAAAAATGCACTAGGCATGGAAGCAGAGGTGATAAAACCAGGAATCTTGTCAAACAGATTCCTTCGGAAAATTGATAATAAGGAACCAAACTATTGAGGGACAAAGGATATGTAAAAGAAATGTCATCAGAAGATGGAGAAGAGAGGCTGGGCAAGGGGCACAAGGAAAGCCTAATCCCATCAACAGCTGCCAAATTTGCAGATCAATAAAGCAAGGACTGCCAGCTCTTTGAGTCAATTTGGGTCCAGACCTGGTGGCTTCTGTTCTTCTAGCTAGTGTTGGCCAGCCTAGTTGAGTACAATTTGGGTAAGTGAGGGTGTGCATGAGAGGAACAATATACTTAAATTCAATGAAACATTATTGTGGCTATAACTTTGGTGTATCTCCATGTATTCTATTATAACCTTGAGAGCTTCAGCATTTGGTTGAAAGTGATTTCTAAATATTTCCAATTTCTTTCCTTGCTGTCACCAGGTTTGTTACATATGCTCTAGTTGCACCTATTTGGATCACCCAGGTACAGAATCCATCTCCCTCAACAAGTTCCATGAGTTGAGTGGTGACCATAAGCCAAACCTAGGCATTTTGCTTGTTATGAGTTCTACGGTTCTCTGAGAAGAACTTGTCTTCTTGTTTCCAAGATGGTTAACTTGAAGAAACTATGAGTGTCAGAGAAGGTGGTGAAGGAAAGCTTCAGAGACTTAATAGCAGCATCCAACTCCTAGAAAAATAAATACATTTTCTGCTGTCACTCAGAAAGAAAATGTTAAGGAAGGAGAATATTGTTCTAAGTCAGAGAGATGTGATCTCTTAAATGGACTCTTTCCTGTGGGTAGGAAGAGATATTCTCCAATACCAAGAATACGTTTCTTGGACTCAGAGATGAATAACTCTGTATGTGACTGAAAACTTTTGCCGGTACAAAGATTCATGTTATCATTAGTTATCAAGATTGATTGGGTTCCTTTCTCTTCCCCACATATCCTGGATATGTGGATATTCCCAGAGCCTGGGAAATAGGCGGCTTGCTCCTGAGCAGAAGCCCTACTCCATAACATCATCTTTTTCCTCTGTTCAGGAAGAGACAGGAAGTGATATACTCCTGTCTCATCCAGGACAGGAGAAAAGCACAAAATACAATAGGATTTCATGTTTCCCTGCCTCATCCTTTATGACTTTTTTTTTGGGGGGTGGGGGTGGCCTTTTTTATCCTGTCCTCATCTGGCAATCAAAAACATTTTGACTGTTATTTCTAGGAGCTTTTGTTTTAATCTTACATAGCTTTATGTTCTAGATATTTTATTTACATCAGTTCCATCAGCATTTTTATCAACAAGCTAAGCAGCACATGCAGTTGTCATATGGAAAGATGTGTCTAGTGAAGTACGCCATGGGAGACACAATATGATGTCAGACACATAGGTATACATTCTCAATTAAAGTTAACAGATGGCTTTGCTTATCCGTTTATCTTTCACAAAGTAGAGGAGTATGAAGACAACCGTGATAAAAGAATGCAGGAACAATTAAAAGGATATAAACAACAACTCAGTCCCAGGAAAGGAGAAGATATGAGAAAGAAACTCAAAATAACCCCACCTTGATTCTGTTTAGTACAAGAGGGGGCAGAGGGACATTCTAGCAGACCTTCAAGATTCTGCTATTATACCCTACAACAGTAAAGTAGCATTCCTGAAATCCTTGCTCTGTTTCCTGACCTGATCTACTAATTGGCTTCTAGACCTTTCATGCTTGTTTAGTACTGCCTTCTTCTATAGAAACCCCCATAGTGATTGAGAACTGAGAAGCCACCATTCCACAGATTATTAATTAGAAAGATCCATTCACAGAAGGAATCATAACTTTTCAGTGAAGCTAGAGCCTTGGGGGATGACCTCTTTAAAGAGACCAGCTTTGCTTTGTTGACTGTACAGTCCCTCAGGGTTTTAACTCGTCCGCTCTGCTGTTTAACACTTCCATGAAACTGCAAGGAGAGTTCATAGGGAACTTTGAAGTGGGAAGCTCTAAAAGCACTCTGATATTTTCATCTTGTTTTTATTCCCCGTTAGCCACCCAGAGTCATATGTTTGAGATGGGTGGCAAATAAATTCTTTTAACAAATACATGATAAATAAAAAAAATATGTATATACTGATAACACCCAGCTCTACTGCTGTCTACTTCCCTATCAATCAAATCTATATTACTGTCATTAACCAGTCCAAAATAAGAACATGATAAAGTAAACATTAGCATACACACACACACACACACACACACACACATATAAACAGATCTTGGCAAGATCCAGATGAAGCTCAAGGCCTAAATAACTCATGACTAACTCAATTCCTGAAGAGTCACTTGTCAGATGTGACAAGCTGTATTCAGCCACACAAAGGGTAACAGCTTTCTTGATATCTTCCAGTAAAAAGGAAGCATAAAGTGTATCACAGCTACCCTATCTGTTCCTCAACAATAGAATTATATGAATGGTACACATTTCACAATAAAATGAGCAATGCAATAGAACATGAGTTACAATCTCAATCTCCCCTAAACCACAAAGGCAGGTCTGGAATATTTACGAATATTGCAAAAATTTCTCTCTAAGACAACTGATGATAAAACATTAAGGCAAACCAGCATAAAAGCAAGCCCTAGGTGGTACTTACCTAGGCAGTTAGATTAATATGATATCTGGCTGGTCGGAAAACGGTCAGAAATTATCCATTGTTATTGCCCTTTACCCTCTCACTCCAAAAAAGCAACCAGTGCCCTTGAACATTATCTAATATTCAGCAGGATAAGGGAGAACAAGCTAAAATTAAATTCAGACCACATGAAAGAGTTTTTGATAAGGAAAAAAACTAACTTGCGGTTGAGGTGAAGTCTGTTTTGGCTGGAGTTGCTGTCCCTTTGAAAACAGGTCTGCAGCCTGAGAATGCTTTTTGATCCTTAGCTGTCATTGGGTTCATAACTATTACCTTTCTCCTTGGACAAAGATTGTGGTACTCAGTTAACATGTAGTAATTTTAATACACAAATATAGATCAAAGAAATTCTTCAACATCGCAGACCTTTTAGCTCTGATTATATAAAAGCAATGGATAAGAAGTGCATAGACTGACCCTTTCTTTCTTTCTTAGGTGCATTCATTTCAAAGGTCATCTGATTCTTTGTATTCCAAATAATAATTTGCCTACTGGTTTCTTTTGAACAGGGAGAGATCTTAGACAGGAGATTGCAATTTTGATGGCAAGCTTTAGTTTAATTATCGTTCATCATATTTGCAATGATTTAAAGTCAGTTCTATGCCAGGCGTCAGTAAAATCAATGAGATACTGTTAATTCTGATCATCAACCTGACACTTACCATGATTTGCGATTGTGAAGGGCTTTCTCTAAATGACTGAAAAGAAACACTTGAGCAAAGGACATAGTTACTTGGGCTTTGCGTTGTTTTTGCTTTTTTGCTGTACTTCTGTCAAACTATAATGCCACTGTGAAGAGTATCTTTCACTCATGTCAGAAGTGAACATTAAGCCTACTTCAAAAGTCATTTCCAGCTATTTGAAAAGATATTAAAAATGGAATGCTTGCTGTTTTAATCCACAGAACAGTATATTATGGTTTAGAATATAACCTTTTAAAAGGATAATGGATCGTTCTCAGAAATCATTTAAGAACCCATGCATTAGTTTTTAGACATTATATACTATACGCAGCTTACTTGGATTGTCATTTTCTCAGCAGGCTGATATGAATTATACTAGTTTCTTTCTGATCACATTTATACTTTCCATTATTTTAAATAAATAAATAAAAGGATGCCCAACATTAACCATCCTAATTTATTATTTAACTTTATGTTATTCATAAGATAAAGTTAGCCTGTTCAGGTTACACCAAGCTTATGGGAGTATCGGGTACTTACGGATTTATTGAACATGAAACTCTGAAGCCGTAAAGAGCAAAACAAAGAAAAAGCTTATAGTGGTATGGTTGTGTGAGATGTGTCCTTTGCATGTTAGAGAGTGAGACTGCGTGTTTCTTTATATATATAGTCTACAATCCACTAGCATACAAAAAACAGGTATTTTGGAATGCAGCATTGAAATCTCCTTCCCTGCCCAATTCCCAGAGTCTACTTGATATCAGTATTTCCCAAATGTCTTTTTGGCATTTCTGGCAAACATGGCTGCCTTCTTCTTGATATCCTGGTTAGTTTCTAGAATATGCAACTAATACAGTGGCTGGATCTCATCCATAATTCTCTCACATGAACATTCCACTTCAGAAGTATCCTCTGTACACTGTGCAGTGTGCAAAGTAATACTTCCGAAGAGAACTTGGATACATCAAGGTCCTGGGGATGATTTTTCAGAATATTGCTCATCCTAGTCTAGCAGAGCTTCTAATTAACTACAACAAATCTCACAAGATCTGACAACAACTGCACATATTGTCTGTGGATATAGGAACAGTTTGCTTAAACTTTTCAACTATGAACATGCAGGCTGCAGTTTTTAGCCTCAATTTATTTCCTTTTGCAGACCTGATCTTTTATACTAGAATCTATTGTAATGACATATTGGCAGTGTTCCTTTGTTCTGTGTATTGCATCACCACCCACAAAAGGCTGTAAAACTTTAACATTAGTTATGTCATTATGTCATAGATTTAGATGCATGATTGTCTTCAGTCAAATGACATGTTCTGTGTGTTTAAGGAAGTCAGCTACCTTCAGAGATGGTGGAAGACTCACTCCTAGTACAGTGTAGAAATAAAACTCAACTGCTTTTGTATAAGGAATGGAGGAAGAACACCATCTTTGCCTCAGGCAATGAGGTGTGTTGTACCTGCCAGTTCTGATAAAGTAGCTTTTCTTCAACCAGGAAGTCACTGAAGTCAATTATGTGTAAGTTAAACCTGGGGTGTGCCATTCAAGAAGATGTGAATCTCCATTATTTCTAAACTGAACATGATAGGAAATGATATATAAATTTTGTTCTGAACTTGTAATCTGCAACACTATAATAATTAAGACTATACACCATTGGTCATCAGTCCCTTTGAAATTTTTGGGATTTCACTTACACTTACATTTCAATAGGATTGCAATGAGTGCAACTTAAATATTCAATGCTATTTTAAAACCTGCCACCAGAATTTTGAAATACAACTTCAAATGATACATATAATAGTACAGGTTAAGGTATTGGATCAGGATCTGAGAAACACATATTCAAGTCCACTCTCAGCCATCAAAGTCCATTGGAGGAGTTTGAATGAATCCTCTCCCATCCCATCCCATCCCATCCCATCCCATCCCATCCCATCCCATCCCACAGGACTGTTATTGTGAGAAAAATTACGCATGGAGTACTGTATTATGAATATCATCTTGTACTCCTGGAGGAATGGCAGGATTCAAATCTAATTAGTAAATTATATTTAAAGCAGGGCGGTAAGCTAAATGATAGGCAACTGTAAGACACTGAAAAAAAAATAATTGAAACTGTAATTTTAAGTGTTAGAATTACTGTCTAGTAATTTGTGCTGACGTACACAATAACACCAGACTTCTCAGTAGGGATTCAAGTTTCCATCTCCAACTGTTCATCCATTAAGTTGTATTACAGAGGACACTATAAACTGATCAATTAGCATATCTCTTACTAATTAAGGAGTCACCTAGGGACAATGACACTAATGACAAAAACTTCAGGTTGATGAATGTACTCTGATCACAGCTACTCAATGTCAAGGGATCACAGTGGAGCAGGTATATGTACAAAAGCAAGCAGACGAGCACAAAGAAAACCAAATTACTGAGTGTGCAACTGCATACAGATCATTATCTTTTTAGGATTCTTTTTAAAAAGAAAATGTGTGTCTTGTGGAATGAATGAATGAATGAATGAATGAATGAATGAATGAATGAATGTAAATAAAATAAAATAAAATGACAAAGGAGTCATTTTACATCTTTTGTACCATAGCAACAGAACAGACCCACACAATCAAGGGGTCTACCTGGTGTCTGTTGGTTGGTATGCTCTGATTACAGTCCATGTTTTGGACCATCAACGAGAAGCCCAGGAATGCTGTTTTGCTAGCA
Source organism: Python bivittatus (assembly GCF_059951505.1). Classification (NCBI taxonomy): domain Eukaryota; kingdom Metazoa; phylum Chordata; class Lepidosauria; order Squamata; family Pythonidae; genus Python; species Python bivittatus. The sequence continues at coordinate 31,549,218 of NW_028277112.1, read as the reverse complement.
TGAAACATTTTTTGGCTTGCTGCTATTGGAAACACAAGCTGATCTTGTTGCATGCAGGGAAAAAAAGAGCACTTCTGGCTTTTCTCTGACATGTAACTACTCTCCAGAGTTCAATAACACACCCCATCAGCAAAGCTGATCTGTTGCAATGGAGAAAAGAAAGCATTTCAGGCTTCTCTGTGGGTTTGCTAATTGTTGCAGCAATCAAACTTCCTCCATAGGGAAGATGGCAAATGCATACAAAAGAATATGAAAAAAAGATCATGTGCTGGATGAGTGGTGGCACTGGAAACTACTTGCTTTTCTTGCTGTGAAGGGAAAGGGAGGGGCTGTTATTTGGGGATCACTCAAAGCTGGGTGTTAAGGCAATAAATACAGTAAAATCTGTGACTGATAAGTTTGAGACAGGGGGAAAGAGCACTGACTGATTTGCAATCTCTGCACTCTGCTATTGGCTGACTCAGGCTGGGCAGGGATTAGATGGAGAGTCCAGTCTCAAATTCCAGAGTTGCATAGATAGGGATCCAATGCATTACAGTGTGCCAGAGGTCATCATATGTGAATTCTTTATTAATTTTTATTTTTCCAAATTAATAAAAAAAGGAAAAGTAGAAATATATATAACAGCACTGAAGGCTCAACAGAACGTCAACACTGATAAGCGTAGCAACCAAAATAACATGCAAAATTAAAAACGGGGGAAAGGAAATTATGGCACAAACAAGGATTCTCAGAAACTTTGCCCACTTGTTCAAAAGTCTATTCTGGTATGTGAATCCTGCTGATATCAGTGGGACACAGGGTAGCTTCATCTTTAGGTAGCAAGAGGAGATCCTTCACTGTCAAATTAGAAAGGAAGCATGATCCAGAAAATTATCAGTGGATCCATTCCGGCTTCCTTGGATTCTATAGTAGCTTCTCTGAAATTTCATTCTTTGGACAGAGGTATATATCCATCATTCAGGTCATTAATCCAAAGCCTGATACAAGTTTCTTCTATAAGATATTTGACAGACCACATAATCCTATGTTGTGGTTTACACTGCTGATGTAGGACCAAGGCTTATTATTATTAGAGCTGTCCTTTTAAAGTTCACATGGATTGGCTTTTTTAGGGTTGATCATCTGATTGGCCAATATTTAATTATATTCAGTAAATTTTGAAACAAGCTTCATTCTGCCAACAAAGCAAACCTATTTATAAAACGGAAGGGGGGCAACATTTAGTACTTTCTTACGTACAAACACGCATACTAATTTCTGAGTTTTAGTCTTTAAAAAAGGCACAGAAGGAAAAAATCAAGTCCTGCATGTATGTAATATGTTTTGCATAACTGTTCAGCAATCCTCTTACCTTTCCATTTCAACAATATTTCTCATCCATGTTTTCATACAGACAATGCAATATTTAAACCTGTTTAGTATTGGTTTAACAAATCTTAGTCATCTTGTGTAACCAAGGTATAAATTGACTCTAAATAAGATGCCAATAAAACTTTATCTATTGCAGAAAGTAGACTAGAATTTCTATCACTGAAAATAGGGAAATGAAGTACTTTTTTATTACGGGAAAAGAGAATAGAAGATGCACCAATTATAATTCTTTACCAGTACAAAGTTAGAAGAAGAACATTATTAACAACTTACAGATGAAAATCATATACTGTATTCTGTAGTATGTTATCTTACTGCTCTGTCAAGATGAGTGTCAAAATACAAGTTTGTTCAAAGTCATTTCAGTATCTTCCAAAAGATGTAATTGGATAATGTTTCAACAAGGACCAATTATGCATCCATTTAGAAAAAGGGACATAAATCACCAAAAAGGCCAACAAAGAAAAAATAATCACAGATAGGTTTTAACCATGATTATATATTTATGGGTGCAAATTTAGAAATAATTGCTATAATTTAAATAGATGTGCAAAATTTTTCTTTTGTATGGCTTCTCAGTCTTCTTCTCAGTCAGATACCAATATTTTATGCACAACTTCAAAGCTTTCCATTCTTATGGGCTTTATTATTTTAAACTGGAATGGGACTGAAGAGCTCTTCAAATGGGGAAATGTTCTCTTTCAGGTAGGTCAAATGGCTGCCAACAGGTAATAAAAATGTGATGGAAAGGTATTATTCATAAACTGAGACAATTGAACCATGTGATTTTCAGTCTCCCAATCTCCTCTTGTCATTATGGACAAACAGGTGGCATGATGAATACACGGGCCTTGTGTTCTGCAAAATAGATCAACAGTAAGTTGGAGCAGATGAAGTATCAAATTGAAACTGAAGAGAAGAGGTTCAAGTCCAGTTTCAGCTATGGAAGCTCCTTGGTTGACTTTATGCCAATCACAATCTCACTGCCCAATCATCTCATAAGGTCATTATGGTATGGTGAAGAACTGGAAGAAGTGCTGTATATGTTGCCTTGTATGCTTGGAAGGAGTTAGGGTAATAAAAAACAACAGTGACAACCTAAGAAATGAAACTCTATCCAATGCTGAAATATTTTTGAAGCATTTGCAAACAAAGAGAGATTAGATAGACAGACAGACAGACAGACAGACAGACAAAATAAAGGTAGAGGTGGGGTTCAGGCTTCATAATTCAGAGGGCTGGGTGGTTGTGACTCACTCCGCTTTGTAGGAAGCATCTGGCAGAATATATTTGGGGAGCCATGAGATTATAGCATAGGAAAGCTTTCTTGCTTTCCCTGTTTCATGCCATTTAAAGTTTACCAAGATCTCCAAGTATTACCAAGATTTTCTGATTAAACATTCCATTTTTCATTTAAAAAAAAAACAGTTATCCTTAGGCATTGCTACCTATAATTAAACACATGGTATGGTTGTGCAAAAGGGTACTTTACTTCAATGAAGATTTGCCCGAAGCATCCTTTCAAAACCTCTTTTGAAAATGAAGGAAAAGAATCTGCTGCTTCACATCACCCAGAGTCTTATCTGACAGTTCCAGTAGCTGGAAAGAGGCTTTACAGCAGAATGTGCACCCTCCATGCATTAATAAGATGTATACACATATAAGCAAACACACACACACACTTACAGGGACAGATATAAAAACCAACTATATGATTGCTTGCTGAAATAAAGGACTTTTTAAATGGAAGTTATTTAGAAAGCAAGACTACTTTGGTTTAAAATAGGTGCTCTCCAGTCGTACCTCTGCTGGCTGTTTAGATTAAAAGAAAGAAGGCCGAGCAAGGGCAAATCAGCTCTATATACAGCTCATTAAGCACTCAGCTCTAAGCATATATATCAGCTTAACAACATTATACTGTATAAGAAGTATGTGGAAAAGCCCACAAATCAAAGCCTCTTAAATATCTATGTCAGCAGCCCTTCAGATGTGACCAACAGATTCTCCATTTTAATTTTCCTCAGCAATTGTCTGATGGAGTTCTTAGCTGTCATGTTATTAGGAATAAGGATACTTGTCTTTTCCAATTCTGAACCCACTCTAACAGCAGCACTTAACATGCAAGCTTTATACTTTGATGCTCCAGGCAGTAAAGATGGACTTCAGGCACCTCATTTGCTTGCCAGACAGCTGGTGTCAAAGCCAAACTACAGCTCAGGGTAAGAGGCAGATGCCCCTCTATTTTTTAATTACCCACAAGTAATTTTCCAAGTCTCGCAACTGAGTGAGCAGAAGCCCAATCCTTTACATCTCTGCCTCCAGTCCCTTCCTTCCTAATGTATCCCACTGTCCAGATTAAAAAATAAAAACTTAATTGGCACCAAGGAAAGCCTCTTTTTATCCCCAGGTGAGAGAGGGAGTAGCAAATATTGAGCAGTCACTGGAAAGGAAGGTTAAAGTTTGGTTTCCTGCTGAGGATCAGCCCTAACTTGAAACCTTGGATAAAGGGTAGGAAGGTGGTCAAAAGCATGCACGCACTTGTTAACCAAACCTTCTGGTTTTGGATGTTGTGTAAACACCACCAAAGTGATGATCTTTAAAGGCTAACCAATTATTTAACCTTTGTAAACCTTTCATGGCCTGAAGACTAGCTGCCAGAATCCTATTATGTGCTCCTCATCAACATGTATTAGATTGGTGGGAAACAGGAAGAGAGAGTCATTTTGTTTGTTGTTGTTTTGTTTTCTGTGATAATGGCATAGTTATGGAATTGCTTCCCAAGAAATTTAGGAGGGTTCCCCCTTCCCTCCATTGTCTTCTTTTTATTGATTATATTATGAATTGCATGCCTAACAAATTTCTCTAGGAAAGATTTGTAGAATTCTCTCTGGAGATGGAGTTTCACAGGCTACTCTATCAGACCAGTGGAAGACTGTCTTCTTCGGCATCCCTCCCAACTACAGCATACATTCCCTTTGTTGTTGTTCAATCGTTAAGTCGTGTCTGACTCTTCGTGACCCCATGAACCATATTGCGCCAGGCCTTCCTGTCCTTCACTGCCTTCCTGAGTTTGCTCAGTTTCATGCTCATTGCTTCAGTGATGCTATCTAACCATCTCATCCTCTGCCGTCCTCTTCTCCTTTTGCCTTCAATCTTTCCCAGCATCAGGGTCTTTTCCAAAGAGTCCTCTCTTCGCATTAGGTGACCAAAGTATCTGAGCTTGAGCTTCATTATTAAACATTCCCTTTAGATGAGCAGTAAAGCTTGCTTCACCCAACCATTAAGATGTTAATTCTTTTACTATTTATATATTTAATATATATGGCTTTAATTGTCCATTTAATATATATATATATATATATATATGTATGTATGTATGTATGTATGTATGTATGTATGTATGTATGTATATATATATTGTTGTTATTTTTTGTATTTTTACATATTATTAGCAGTCTTGAGAGTTCTACAGAGGAAAAGCCAGATAGGAACTGTAGCAACAACAATGTTTTAATTTGTATTTCTATTTTTTAATTGGATTGCTTCTATCTATACTTCAGAAGTAGTTTGCTGCTGTGGTTTATATTAACTACACTTTGGAGATCTTTGCCCTGAAAGCTGCATTAAAAAAAATTGAAATGCTTTTCCCTATTATACAAAATGAGCAAGATGCCCAAGTGAGATATGGAAATGTGGCCATAAATGAAAAGCTATAGCTAAGTATGTTTGGGACTGCTAGTCTAATTTTCCCTCCCAACAAGAGTACTCAAATTTTATACATTCAAAAAGTGAAAAAGGTATCTCAACTAGAGCTACCATATCTAGACTGCAAAAATCTAGATGACTACTAGATAAGAATAAAGAGAAGCATAAAATACTACCTCTGTGCTGCCATCAAGGGAGTCATCTGGACAAAATTTGATAGTCCTAATTGGTCTTTCTATAGAGATGTAGCAGTATAGGCCCATGGCTGTAGCTGAAAGGTCATAATGATTTTATCTTCAATTCATCTCATGGATCTCCTCTTGCTCAGTAAAATAAGGAAACCAAATGGCCCAGATAGCAATTTCCTAAGGGAACCTTCTTAGATTGGTTGCTGAAAAGTGCAAACTATTTGATTTTGCTACCCCTGGACAATAGAAGGATATTTGTGGTTCAAAAGTAGTCACTGATTGTGGTAAACCCCTATTTTCAAAAAGCATTTCAAAACAAACTTACTTTATCTCCTCCTTTTATGAAGAAGGAGAAGGAGAAGAAGGAGAAGAAGGAGAAGAGGAAGGGGAAGGAGAAGGAGAAGGAGAAGGAGAAGGAGAAGGAGAAGGAGAAGGAGAAGGAGAAGGAGAAGGAGAAGGAGAAGGAGAAGGAGAAGGAGAAGGAGAAGGAGAAGTGGCAGCAGCGGCAGCAGCGGCAGCAGCGGCAGCAGTGGCGGCAGCAGCAGCTGTAAGTAGCTCAAATCTAAAAAAAAAAAAAAGTCGGTCTAATGCTAACTGCCTGATTTGCCTGTCCTTGGATTGAAAACAGCATGGAAGTATAACATTTAAACATCTTGAGCTTGTTTGGAGGTTCTAGGAGGGAGCTCAGCTACCGTACCCTTGACCCAAGATCAGTTCACTCCTTCTATCTGGGATGCTTGTCCTCTTCCATCGAGCGCACAACTTTGGGAGGGACACACATGGAGCAGTGAGGGAGGAAAGGGATACCCGGTTAGCAGCCAGATCAGTCAAATCGACCCTGGTGATCAATGGGATGACAGATGTCATAGCCAGATCACCCTCACATCTCTTTCCAACTTGTATGTCAATTCAGTGGTGGATCTTCTTCATAATCTGGATTTCTGTACACCTAAACTAGCAGGGCACAAAATCCCTATAGTCCTCTATGCTGATGATGCCACCATAATTTCACAAACTCCTACAGGGCTGAAAAGAGCAATAGCAGCAATATTTTGGTACTGCAGACAAAATCACCTGGTTCTTAATTTTGATAAATCTAAAATTCCGCTCTTGCTTAGCCAGCCACCCAACAATCCAGGAGAGTAGAAGGGCACAAATTAGAGCAGGTTACTGCATTTAAATACCTTGGGGTGGTTTTCCACCCTAAGACACTGGAACGTGCACCAGAAACACATAATACAGCTGGCTCTTAGGTCTACAAGTGCTATTAAGTGCTTCTTTTATACAAGCGGAGGACAATTAATCCCTGTGGCATTAAAACTTTTTGAGGCTAAATCACTGGCCCAATCCTTTATGGGGCACATAGGAATTTATGCAAAGAAGGATGCACTGGAAACAGTGTAAACAAAATTTTTGAGATCAATCTTTGCTGCACCCAATGGAACTGCAAATTCCCGGTTAAGGCTTGAGACAGGAATGCCTGCAATCCAGGTAAGGGCTTGGAGGAGGATGATTAACTACTGGCTGAAAATCCAATTCTTCCCAGTGGGACTGACCCTTTGTTTTAATAGACAAATTTCCTTCTCCCTGGAAACAGGCTGTAGAGCAGAAGTTGGTATTATATGGGCTGTCTGTACCATTCCTAATTTCTTTAGGATATGACCAAGCCAAACAACTGCTCATTCAAAGAATAAGGAATATGAAGTTTCAGACTAAAGTTAATAGGCTGCCCCAATATGGCAGAAATTGGATAAATAATAATAAACAAGGGCACTTAGGAACCAGCAAGCTATCTACAAAATCTAACTTTCCCCAAGCTGAGAATAGCATTTTTCAAAGCCAGGCATAAGATCTTACCATCAACACTGCTGCAAAGCAGGTATTCCAAAATCTCATTAACTGAGTGTACCTGCCGACATGGTGACAAGGAGTTAGAAACCATTTCTTATATATTACTACATTGTAAATTCTACAGGGATATCACGTCTGCTTATATTCTGCCCCTAGTATGTAAATTTCCAGGAAGACCAGATAATTTCTATGGGAATCATCTTCTAGAAGATTTGAAACCCTTTATCATCTGTGCAGTAGCCAAATTCTGTGTTGTTGCAATGAAAATAAGGCATATCTGATTTCAGAAATAATTTTTATTTATCACTTTAGGTTTAATCCATACTAGCTATCTTGTTTTTGGATGGTATATATTTACTTCATAGTCTATAATATTTTAGATTTACACTTGCCTAGTAATTAATGCACCATTATAACACTGTATGTCAAATTTTTATGTGCCATTTATTTTTGTTATGCTAGTATTTTATCTCATCTATTTGATTTTACTTTGGTGTTATATTTTTTTTAATTTTTGCTGATCATTAACTGAACAAACTATCATACATACATGTACATACATACGTACGTACATATATGTTTAAACATGCCAGATTAGCTCACATATCTAATTATAACAGCCTTCTGTTTCTATGTCATTCACCTCCTAGACCTAGCTTGCTGGTTGGAAACAAAACAGTCATGGAAATACATTTTTGTTTTCTTTGATGTTTCTATCTTTTTTTCTTTCTATCAAGTCCTTTATTCACCACCTGAGAACTATACTGGCAATGGAACTCGCTGAATATTGAGAAATATACCATGTTGTCATCACTGCATCTTTATCAGTAAAAATCAAGTCTCCATTGCTGAATTACAAAGGCTTCTTATGAATCTAAAAGTAGGTTTGCAGGTATATTCGTCACTCAAAAATCTGCATGTGCTATATTTTATCAGGTTCATGATTCAGATGTCCTGAATTATGGCAAATGTAAGCAGAATGTTGCCATAAACAGCCACAATATACTGTATGTAGATGATCTGGTACCTTTTAGATATTTCAGATAGCGACTCTCCACAGTGCCAGCCAGCATGGCACATGTTCAGTTAAGTTAGGTCTGCTCCAAAATAAGCTATCTGCCATGTTGCTTACTTCTTTTACTGTCCTGGCCCATGTTTTCTATGGGAAGTGAACTTTTCATTTTATGTTTAAGTCCAATCAAACTAATTTGTATGCACGTTTCTCATTTGCCACACTCATGTAGCTTCACAACAGATGCACCATCATAACAATTAAGTTCATTATAAAAATAAGTCATCAAAACTGCATAATCACTGCAATATTCAGCATTCATTACAGCAGAACATCCAATAACACTGTAATGGCAGCATTAATAAAAACACAATTCATTTACCCACTCTAGCAAAAATTACCATCAGAATAAACTGCCTCATACATTAAATAAGCAGCATGAAGCTCTGTTTCCCCCCTCCTTCCTTCCTTCCTTCCTTCCTTCCTTCCTTCCTTCCTTCCTTCCTTCCTTCCTTCCTTCCTTCCTTCCTTCCTTCCTCCCTCCCTCCCTCCCTCCCTTTTTATAATAACTTTATTACATTTTTATAAAAGAACAGTAAAAACTAACCAAAAGTAATATTAAGAAAGAAAAAAAAGAAGGAATTGGAAAAAGAGAAAATAGTAAAAAGCAAAAGTGCAGAAAAGAAAAGGAAAAGGGGGAAAATGAATTGACTTTTGACCCACTCCACAACAGATCTAAGTAACAATATACATCAAATTCTTGCTCTAAATTTACAACATAACTTTCATTATTTCTATTAACCCATGTTATTTCTAATCATCAGACCCATACAACATAATTTCATTTTTCTATATCTCGCAAAAAGTCCCCCCTCAAAAAAAAAATTCCAGTTAACACTAAAATTACACAATGTCTTATCTCGAGTCAAAACCATCAATTTTGCCATCTCAACCAACTCCATCAACTTCACAAACCACATAAAAATAGAATTATAGATAATGTCATATCCTTCCACCTTTATGCCCATAAAAACCTTACTACTATTGTCATATATAAGCACAGAAATTCCATCAATTTAATAACAAATGTATTTTAACCTTAGTTAACTTTATACCAAGATCCTTAAAACACTGTCATTCAGTCCTGATCACAAAAACAAATCCCATTAATAACTACTGAGAGCCTCAGCATATATGTTAACCGTAGTCCAATAAATTCACTTTGTAAACCTTCTGTTTACTTTTAAAAAGTTTAAACTTTAAACCTTTCATATAATGCCCATAAGTTGATTCCCCATCATCTCCTTGTCTTCTCCCAGAAACATTTCCAATAGCTTCTCTTTGTTTCTTCCCAGGTACAGCCTCAGTGATGCAATATTTCTTTTTTTGAATCCAAAAGAAAAAAATCTTTCCAAATCACTCTTCTCCATTATTTGTATGTCCCCTTTGAACATTGTAACATCAGTTGATTCCATTAGTAGTTCCATTCTGGCATCTTTTTCCATATCATCCTTTGGCCATCTTAAGTCCATGTTTAAATCCACAATTTTTTTATTCATACCACCTTCATAGTCCAACATTTTTTTTGAACTCCAATTCCATGTTTGATTCAGTCTCCATCTCTTTTTCAAAATTAATCATCTTATCCACTCTTTCCTCTATCTTTTTTTCAAGGGACTTAAATTTAGCTCCTAGTTTATCAAACATTGACTGGAGTAAACTTAAAGGAGTTATTTTATCTTCTAACAGCTGCTCCAAAGTACCTCTTTTAGCCGCTGCCGCCTCCTCCTCCTCCTCCTCCTCCTCCTCCTCCTCCTCCTCCTCCTCCTCTTCTTCTTCTTCTTCTTCTTCTTCTTCTTCTTCTTCTTCTTCTTCTTCTTCTTCTTCTTCTTCTTCTTCTTCTTCTTCTTCTTCTTCTTCTTCTTCTTCTTCTTCTTCCATTTAGACAAGTAAAATGTATAGCTGGTTATAATTAATTACAAGTGAAAGTGAACTGCAGTTCACTCCCTCTAGTGTCTTTCAAGCTGGAATTGCAGGCACCCATGCTCACTTCAAAGGGAGCATCCAGGAATCAAATTACAGTCCACTTCTGTTTTAAAAGCCCCACCAATCAGCAGGCAGAATTGAACAAAACAAGAAACTTTCCATAAAAAAGGCAAACCTTGTTATTACAAATGGAGTTTCATAAAAAAATAAACTTTTAACAAATAAATCTTCCTTTTTCACTGTAAGTAAATTTTAAGTCTCGTTTAAATTCCACTTTTCCTCCAGCTTTTTGCAAATTAATCAAACTGATTTAAAGCTCTATTTCTTCTTTTAAAAATATAGTTCCAAAAATAAGGATAAGCCTCAAGAGATTTACTTATCTGCTGTGAAGGAATGTCTCTTTTAAGATGAAAAATAGTTATAATCCAAGGTGTTTAAGAATGAGAATCAGTCAGCTCTAGTGTCCATTAAAGGCTACATTGCAGCATCAAACGAAGATGAATTCCCCGCCTCCCAGAAGCTCAACTCAAAAGTTGTTCACAGAAGCTTCCATCTCCGCAATTAGCTTTTGAGGAATGACTATCTGGAGACCAAGTGGGTTGATTTCCTCGCTTCCTACTTAACCTGGAGCAAGTTGGGCAGCCAGCGCTTGCTGCCAGCCACCAATCCAGCTGCGGTGCTGTCATGTAGGGAGATGTTTAAGTTGCCATATTCCCACTGGAACCCCTTCCTTCCTTCCTTCCTTCCTTCCTTCCTTCCTTCCTTCCTTCCTTCCTTCCTTCCTTCCTTCCTTCCTTCCTTCCTTCCTTCCTTCCTTCCTTGTTGGTGCACAGCTGGTCAATATGGACTAAGATTACCACTCACAGTGAGAAGTAAAATTAATTTTTTTCCACAGTGTGAACTTCCTACCTTGAGCACTCAATCTAAAATAATAGAATCAATCCAAATCAGACTACTATGCACTTATTCTAAAATAAATGGGCACAATAGTGGATTTCTGCAATATATTTCAAATGTAATATAGTTTGGTTTTCATTCTTGTACTGGGTGAAAAAATATGTTAGATCTTCATATATTATAAATATTTATGTACTGTACCTAGGAACAGTTTTAATATTTACATTATGAGAAGAACTTTGGCATCATTAAGTAATTGAGCTATAACAATAAAAATGTACTTTGTTTTGCTTTTTGTTTTCCTTTTCAATAATTCTAATTTTACACTGGTTTCAATCATTTGCAGCCTCTACGAATGGTGAGCATGCACTAGAAGTGTGAGTGATAATTTTTAAAATATAAATATATAGATAATTGAGACACGGCTGTCCTTAATATACCAATAAACCAATCCCCTAATTTCCTACATTTGTAGGAAAACCCAACATTTGTGTTTTTCTGCAGTTTGTAATAACAGAACCATGCACAAGATTTGCATATGAAAGGAAAATACAGATGACATTGTGAATATTTGGGGGAAAATGCCCAGAATTGTACTGAACCCTGGGAAAATGTTTTAATTTTTGTGATTTGATATAGTTTTATTGCTATGATTTTACTGTACCACTTGTTGTTGTTTAGTCGTTAAGTCGTGTCCGACTCTTCGTGACCCCATGAACCATATTGCGCCAGGCCTTCCTGTCCTTCACTGCCTCCCTGAGTTTGCTCAGTTTCATGCTCATTGCTTCAGTGATGCTATCTAACCATCTCATCCTCTGCCATCCTCTTCTCCTTTTGCCTTCAATCTTTCCCAGCATCAGGGTCTTCTCCAAAGAGATCTCTCTTTGCATTAGGTGACCAAAGTATCTGAGCTTGAGCTTCATTATCGATCCTTCCAATGAGCAATCAGGGTTGATTTCCTTTAAGATTGACTGGTTTGACCTCCTAGCAGTCCAGGGGACTCTCAAGAGTCTTCTCCAGCACCACAGTTCAAAGGCATCAATTCTTCGGCACTCGGCCTTTTTTATGGTCCAGCTCTCCCAGCCATACATTACTACTGGAAAAACCATAGCTTTGACTATGCGGATCTTTGTCGGCAAGGTGACGTCTCTGCTTTTTAATATGCTATCTAGGCTTGCCATAGCTTTCCTCCCAAGGAGCAAGCGTCTTTTAATTTCATGGCTGCAGTCTCCGTCTGCGGTGATCTTGGAGCCTAAATAAATGAAGTCTGTTACTGCTTCCATTTCTACCCCTTCTATTTGCCAGGAATTGATGGGTCCAGATGCCATGATCTTAGTTTTTTTAATGTTGAGTTTCAAGCCAGCTTTTGCACTCTCCTCTTTCACCCTCATCAAGAGGCTCTTTAGTTCTTCTTCACTTTCTGCCATTAGGGTGGTATCGTCCGCATATCTGAGGTTGTTGATGATTCTCCCTGCAATCTTAATTCCGGCTTGTGATTCTTCCAGCCTGGCATTTCTCATGATGTACTCTGCATATAGGTTAAATAAGCAGGGTGACAGTATACAGCCTTGTCGTACACCTTTCCCTATTTTGAACCAATCGGTTGTTCCATGACCGGTTCTGACTGTTGCTTCTTGGCCCGCATACAGATTTCTCAGGAGACAGGTAAGGTGGTCTGGTACTCCCATCTCTTTAAGAATTTGCCACAGTTTGTTGTGATCCACACAATCAAAGGCTTTTGCATAGTCAATGAAGCAGAAGTAGATATTTTTCTGGAACTCTCGTGCTTTCTCCATGATCCAGCGAATGTTGGCGATTTGATCTCTAGTTCCTCTGCCTCTTCGAAACCCAGCTTGTACATCCGGTAGTTCTCGGTTCATGTATTGCTGAAGCCTAGCTTGTAGGATTTTGAGCATAACCTTGCTAGCATGTGAAATGAGTGCAATTGTGCGATAGTTTGAGCATTCTTTGGCGTTGCCTTTCTTTGGAATTGGAACATAAACTGACCTTTTCCAATCCCGTGGCCACTGTTGCATTTTCCAAACTTCCTGGCATATTGAGTGGAGCACTTTAACACCATCATCTTTTAGTATTTTAAATAACTCAGCTGGAATACTGTCATCTCCACTAGCTTTGTTGTTAGCAATGCTTCCTAAGGCCCACTTGACTTCACTCTCTAGGATGTCTGGCTCAAGGTCAGTGATCACACCAGCGTGGACATCAGGGACATTAAGATCTTTCTTGTATAGTTCTTCTGTGTATTCTTGCCACCTCTTCTTAATCTCTTCTGCTTCTGTTAGGTCCCTGCCTTTTTTGTCCTTTATCATGCCCATCTTTGCACTAAACGTTCCTTTCATATCTCCAATTTTCGTGTAGAGATCTCTAGTCTTCCCCATTCTATTGTTTTCCTCAATTTCTTTGCATTGTTCATTTAAGAAGGCCTTCTTATCTCTCCTTGCTATTCTCTGGAAATCTGCATTCAGTTGCTTATATCTTTCCCTTTCACCCTTGCTTTTCGCATTCCTTCTTTCCACAGCTATTTGTAAAGCCTCATCAGACAGCCATTTTGCTTTCTTGCATTTCTTTTTCTTTGGGATGGTTTTAGTTGCTGCCTCCTGTACAATGTTACAGACCTCCGTCCATAGTTCTTCAGGCACTCTGTCTACCAAATCTAATCCTCTAAATCTATTCATCACCTTCACTGTGTACTCACAAGGAATATGATCTAAGTCATACCTGAGTGGTCTAGTGGTTTTCCCTACATTCTTCAATTTAAGCCTAAATTTTGCAGTAAGAAGCTCATGATCTGAGCCACAGTCAGCTCCTGGTCTTGTTTTTGCTGTCTGTATAGAGCTTCTCCATCTTTGGCTGCAAAGTATATAATCAATCTGGTTTCGGTATTGACCATCTGGTGATGTCCATGTGTAGAGTCGTCTCTTGTGCTGTTGGAAAAGAGTGTTTGCTATGTCTAGCTTGTTCTCTTGACAGAACTCTATTAGCCTTTGCCCTGCTTCATTTTGTACTCCAAGGCCAAACTTGCCTGTTATTCCGATTACTCCTTGACTTCCTACTTTAGCATTCCAATCCCCTATGATGAAAAGGACATCTTTTTTTGGTGCTAGTTCTAGAAGGTGTTGTAGGTCTTCATAGAAGCGGCCAACTTCAGCTTCTTCAGCATCAGTGGTTGGGGCATAGACTTGGATGACTGTGATATTGAATGGTTTGCCTTGGATACGCACTGAGATCATTCTGTCGTTTTTGAGGTTGTACCCCATTACTGCCTTTCCCACTCTCTTATTGACTATGAGTGCAACTCCATTTCTTCTAAGGGTTTCTTGCCCACAGTAGTAGATATAATGGTCACCCAAATTAAATTCACCCATTCCTGTCCATTTCAGTTCACTGATTCTCAAGATGTCGATGTTCAATCTTGTCATCTCATGTTTGACCACATCCAGCTTGCCTTGGTTCATAGATCTTACATTCCAGGTACCTATACAATATTGTTCTTTATAGCATCGGACCTTCTTTTCGCTTCCAGATACATCCACAGCTGAACGTCCTTTCAGCTTTGGCCCAGCCGCTTCACTCTTTCTGGAGCTACTTGGAATTGCCCTCCGCTCTTCCCCAGTAGCATATTGGACACCTTCCGACCTGAGGGGCTCATCTTCCGGCGTCATATCTTTTAGCCTTTTAACATTGTCCATGGGGTTTTCTTGGCAAGGATACTGGAGTGGGTTGCCATTTCCTTCTCCAGTGGACCACATTTTGTCAGAACTCTCTGTCATGACCTGTCCGTCTTGGGTGGCCCTGCACGGTATAGCTCATGGCTTCACTGAGTTACGCAAGCCCCTTCGCCACGACAAGGCAGTGATCCATGAAGGGGATTGTACCACTAGAGGAATATTTTTAATGAAAAGCCAGTTAAAAGATTTTATACATAAATGTCACTAATCAAATAATAAAGGCTACCTTAAAGATAAATATGCATATGATTGCACTCTAAAACAGCAGGTATAAAAACACTTACTAAGAATAAAGGATCCTGAAATGTCTTTATTCTGAGCAGCTGAATGTGCTCTTCCCAAAGGAAACCTATCATAAACTCATGGGGTCCATCACAAGTTCCTTCCACCACACACAATTATAATGTCTAGAGGTTATTTTTAAAGGTAGACATCAAATCATTTACCCTGGTATGGTGGATACAACATTTTAAGGAGTAATAAACATGCAAACCTTTCTTGAAACCTTTTAAAAAAAAAAAAAAGCCACAACCACAATCATTTGAGCATATTATTTATATTTTTTCAGATTTTTTTTTTTTTTTGACTGTCTAAACCATTTGTAATCAGGAGTGCCCAGGTAACTATTTTGAAGCTTCTGTCTTTTATGGCACTGAGAGATACATTCAAAAAAAGGAAGAGATTCTTTTGTTTGTCTGACATGCTGAGGTCAATGCACCAGAGATTTGAGCATGTGCCAATTCAGAGTTAGCTTCACAGTACCTTTCCAAACAAGCCATGATTAGCATGAGGATGAGTATTTGAATAAGATGCTCCTCAAATTGTATGCAAACCTACGCAATGGGACAATGTGTCCAGGAGAAACTGATAAGCACCCTTGATCATTGAAAATGAACCTTTGTTTCTCTGATAATATTCTCTTTGGCACCACCAGGTTTTGTTTGTTTGCTTTTTGCTTCTGTATAGATCCCTCTGGTGTCCGATCATCTTGCGATATTCATGTTTTACATTGCCTGAATGTCGCAGCTGTATGCTGGCTTTTCTCAGGCTCTTGCTACTGTGATTTCTCTGCCAAGCACACACATTCATCTATCATTCTTAATGAAGTGTTTTAATGGGCCATGATGCTTTCTTTTAAGAATATTCTTTTCTGATTTTATTCCCTAATGGCAGGAAAGAGACCCTCTCTAAAATTGGGGTGGGAAGGAGACGAGAGAGAAAATATCACAGAAGTTAGAATGGGAAAAGAGCAAGCAAATATGGCCAAGGACATCACCAGGTTCCTTCTTCAAACCAAACCCCATTACCAAAGAGATATTTCCCTGACAAAGATGTTTTCTTTGGATTTCTGTACTGAGCAGGAGGTTTGGATCAATGGCCTCTTTACAATTCAAGGATACGATGATCATGACTCCAGGAATCCATTGATAGAAATGTGTCATTCCTATAGTATTCCACAGTGCAGCATCATAATATGTATTTCCTAAGGGTCACCCTTCATGAGAAACAGCAAGTCAAATAAAAATTTATTATATCTCTGATGTACTGAGACAACTTTTCTTATTTGTGAAATGTAAATAACTGATGAAGGTCAGAACTGTGTCATATTTCTATAATGGACTGTAGGAGGAGCCTTGAGGAACAGGAGGAGGAGCTGCAACCAAGACCATGATCAGATAAAAGAAATTTGAGTCCAGGGCAGAAATGTAATTTGAGGAAGCCTCTCAGATTTCACCCTCCCTAGTTCTCTTGCAGACAAAAGGAGGGAGAGGGGAGATAGATTCAGAGTTGCAAGATTCTGTTACTGTAACCAGATAATAATGTTGGTTTCCTGGTCTGGTCTATGTCAAAGGGCTGACAATTTCTCTCAGTTGCTCTAAGTGTAGGATTCAAGCAGGGAATCTGCTATTTGTGATGTTTCCTTCCTCTAGAGTTAATTGTGAAGTGGGCCAGGGGAGACTGTGTCTGTGTTAGGGTGAGAAGGGATTAAGCCCTTTCATTCAGTTCTGTGACTGTACCTTTAAAACGTTTCAATACAAGGTCTGATAGTACATATGCATCATGGCCTTTAGTGTAACAAATATTTTTCATGTTTCTATTTTTCATCTCCTGAAATATATCTCCAACCTATTACTTTTTAGTTCATCTTGAGTGACTTTGTCCTCCCTGAATAGTATCCAGCACATTGAAGCATCTCCCCTTCCATGCTTTCTCAGCCACATCATTCCTAGCAGGGCAGATTTCTCATCTAGGGACTACCTTGCAAGCCAACATACCGTTGCCCACATCCCATCAACCAGGATAGATAGATAGTGCACTGACACACACTCAGATTATTCTGAATATGTTAAGACACTAAAATAAATCATGTAAATCATAAACAGAAGATTATGGTGCAAAATATACTGTTGAGCAGTACTGTTTAGTATAATATTTATCTATTTTGTTTATCTATATAAGCAATATTGCCTATTACAATACTAGATTACATTCTTCATAATCATACTAAATTATAGCTACACAGTGACCTGGTGATGCTATAGAAATATATGATGGGAACATAATTAATTGCTTTATACTGAATCAGATTGTATTGAGTACCAGCAACTCTTTGGGATTTCAGATAGGGATTTTACATTCATATCTTTACATATTACAGGCTTAGTCACAAAAATAATGAGTCTTGAACATGGGCCTTTCTGTATACTACTGTGTTCTCCTGAAAAAATCCATGAATGCTCGGTTCATTTTTCAAAGGGCAAACAGCTTGCCAAATGTTATTAAAAATGGGGTTTTCTTTTATTTACTACTAACCTGCTTGCTTCCAATGATGCTATAATAAATACATTAGTCATTTGCTGAAACAGCAAAAAGGAATTCTTCTCCTTCTTCTAGACTTAGAAATACCATCTTTGAAAAGCCCATCAGCAGCCAAATTTGCTAACTCTGGCAAAATTCTCATGAAATCAACAGGACTGAGCTAAGGCTTGAAAACTTGGTTCATGCTTTGTAATTCAACCTTTATAGAATGTAGCTTAACCTTTATCCTAAGCTTTTGCACAAGACTGGTGACCTTAAACAACAAGATAGCTTTCTATCAATACAAAAAGATTTCTATTTCTCTGCCTTCTGTTCCCAAGAGTTGGGTTGCAGCAAGTACGACATGTTTTGCAGACTGATTATCTTTTCAGTTCTACCAAATATCTTTCGTTTTCCATTTGTTTCCATCATTATATTATTAGTAGCATTTATAGAAACTTTAATTTTCAGCTGTATATTCCCTAAAAGAATGTAGGAGAAGGGTACAGATCGTTTATATTATTTAGCTTAATGGTGCTCAGGATAGATAAGATGAAATAAATCTAGCAAATTAAAGCATGATTAAAAGCAAAGTAATAAGAATGAAATCACCCACATAAATGAACAATTGCTGATGTACTAAAGACCTCTCTACAGAAACTTCTATCCACCTTTCATTCTGATACGAAGGTTTTCTCTGCAAGACAGAAACTTCTGTTAAAAAATACTGAGCAGCTTCCCCCCCCTCAATTTAGCTAAAAGTAATTTCAGTTTAAAAACAATTTGTATTTCAGAATTGGTATTCCAGCATGGGTAAACCTCGAATATAGATTTTCTTTATTCTAGTTTAGTGATATTGCTTCTTCCAAGGACTCTGAAAATTTAACATTTGTGAAAGTGCATTGCATAGCAGAGTAGAGACTTTGCTGCTCTTTCAAAGAATAATGATTCCCAGAAGTCTTTGTGGGAAAGCAGCGATAGTTTAACTGGCTTAATTTGGGGGTATGGGAAACCTCTTCATGCTGAATTGCATGGTCATTGCAACTGATTGTAGTCTTCGGAAAAAACTAAGCTATCCTGATTTTTCATCCCTTTCATCTCTATCAACTGATCTATCACTACTGATAAATTTAGCCTGGACAAAATTTTGGTACCAAACAAGCCAATTTAAATATGGTTTCTACAGCATACAAAAATCTATGAGGGGGAAGGCCATGGCAGGTCCATCATAGTCTGAATTGGACAAGTCGCTGTGTGCCAGCCTTTTTCTAGTGCTACAGTTTGCTTTAACAAACCAATACTTCTCACTGAATTCTTGCAGTTCCTTATATGCTGTATGTACTCAAAAATAAGCCCAACTCCCAGATTTCAGTGCATAGGATCACCAGCTGTACTTGATTTCTTATTCTTGTGTAGCTCCTGTGTTAATACAGCAGCTGGTTCTGAGTTTGAGAAGCTGATTCCCCAGGGGATCTCCCGGAGCAGGAGCCCTTCAGCTTCTTTCCAATTTACTTTAAACAGTCCTCCTAAGGAACCTCTTCCAGCTTTGGCAAGTGTTTCTGGAGAATACAGAGAAGAATTGGGAAGGAATGCGAAGTGCTTGATAGAAGCAAATGGCACGGCCTGTTTGTTTTAGCAATCACTCTGCTTCCATGGCACAAATCTCTTCATTAAGGTGAATCTACACTGTCTCTCACAGGACAAATGAATTATTTTGCTACCAGCTCAAGCATTTATAAGAGAAAGTAGGGAACGTGTTGGATCTGAGAAAGAGAGAATCAATTAGCCCTTTGCTTGTTTTGAAATAATCAGAAAGTTTTCTGAGTTATTTTGAAGGCCCATGTATTTTAGCTGAAGGCGAGTAAAATAAGCAGCATAAGAAATAGAAAGAAATAACACATTTATTTAATACATGACATAGGGATGGAGTACATGTTTTAAATGCTGAATGGCCTCATCCAACCTGGCTTTCTCTGATGTGCTTGGACTGTAACTTTTAGAATTCACAGCCAGGTGAGGAAACAGTCATACTCACTGGAAATTATGGTTTCAACACATCTAGAAGGCACCCGTTTGAGGAAGGCTAATGTAGCAAATCCCTAGCTTAGCTATTAACCTCTCTAGTTTTAAGAAGGATCAATCTTTCCAGATAGAATCAGTGTGCCCCAATACAACTATTTATTCAGGGGGTGTTCCCTTTATTTCTTTTCCGATGGGCTTCGTCAGGCTTTTTGTAGGTTACTCTACTGAAAGCAAGTTCCTTACAGAGTATTTTTAAACAAAATTTATTGAAAAAGTAAGGGATAAAGTTGAGAGCCAGTATGATGTTGTGCTTAATGTCAGGTTCGGCCAGCACGGGGCTTCAGGGAAGCTCGCAGCCAGACCACGCGGAATCCACCGGCGGTAGCTAGCGGGGAAAAGAGGAACTGAAAGTGCCACTAGTTAACAGGCCACCTGCGCCCAGCCAAACAGGAAAACCGCAGCGGAAGCTTTTAACTATAAACTGATAATGGCGCGAGCCAACAATGAACGGGGCCGCAGGCAGCGAAACAAGATTGCAACGCAGCACAGAACCCTCGGGCTTGCACGTAACGGGGAGGGACCAACCCAGCCGGAGGGGAACTGGCAATCAAGGACAATGGACCCTGACTGAACCTGCCATCATGGACAATCAAGGGGGATTATTGGGGGGCTGATAATCCGCAGCAGCAACGTGATCGCGGGGCGGGAAAAAAGCGCGGGAAGGGGGGAATATAACAAGTAATGCAATTGTACCAAGCCAGTCCTGGCTTTGCTTGTGACTACTACGTTACGCATGAGTAAACCTTCTTTGTGAACCACACGTGTCACGAGAGTTTCTCTGTCGAACGGGGCAAACCTCACATAAAGCCAGGACTCACCGTTAGCGCTACCCGGTACCACCGAGGAGCGTTTCCCTTTCCAATACAGGCATGACCAGTGACGAGGAATCCGCGGGTCAGCTGGAGCACAAGGGGCCCAGGCTCGAGGAGGGACGGTCAGAGCCACCCGGGAGCGATGGGACAGCGACCAGGACCGGGCGCCCTCCAGCCGAGCGGTGGTCGATGTGCGTGAACCAAGGGCCAGACGGTTCAGGCGTCACGATGACCCGAGGTTCAGGGTCCCGGAACCGCGAGTGGGACGAGAAGTTCGCCCGACTAGAGGAGAGAGTCAAGCGGCGCCTAGACGCCATGGAGGCGATGCTCCAGACCCTGCTACAGAGAGTGGGACCATCGGCGGTGAGCGATGGGGTGAGCAACGGGGGTGGCGGTCCGGCACCCCAGCCGGCACCGCCCACGATGCCCCGGTCGGTGGACCGACGGGCGGCAGACGCCTTAAGACTTCGAGGCATCACTGGGAAGTTCTCAGGGGACCCTGAACAGCTGCCGCATTTTTTGATGCACGTTAGGGGGTTCATGCAGAGGGGTGGTCACCTATTCGCTCGGGACGAGGATAGAGTATCCTATGTGGCCGAGCTGCTAGATGGCCAAGCAGCTAGCTGGGTGATCGGACTATATGACGCCAACGCGGCGGAACTACGGAGTTTCCTGGACTTCATGCAGGCGCTCCGGGACAGATTCGAGGACACATTGAGCGCCAAGCGGGCGGAGGACGACATCCTGCAGTTCAGACAGCGGGGCAAGTCGGTATCGGAATACGCCCTGGAGTTCCGGAGGTTGGCAGAGAAGCTCACGGACTGGCTGGAGTCCCTGAGGGTGAAGTATTTTAAGAGGGGGCTCAATCCAGAGATCCTGGAGCGGGCACTGGGACGGGACGACCCGTCCACAGTGAAAGATTGGATCTGGCTGGCCGGAACGGCGGAATCGGCATGGCGGCAGATCCAACAAAGCGCGAGGCGACGGGACCAGATGAGGGACCAGCCGAGGGAGAGAACCCCCGAGGAAAGGCGGAGCAGTCGGCGGCAGTCCACTGGGGGGCGAGAGGTGACCAGAGCCCCGAACCTGTGCTTCCGGTGCGGAGGCAGAGGCCACCGAGCGGCGCAGTGCCCGACGGAGCGGGAAGGAGCCCCACCACGGCCCGAAGTCAAGCCCCCGCGTGCGACCGGGAAAAGGGCTGGCGACCGACCGCGGAAGGGGGCAGTGGCGGCGGTGACCGAAAAAGGACGCGGGGGGTAGTCGACCCCGGAGACGGCGTCCTCCGGAGAGGACTCGGAGCCGGCGGGAAACGAGGCGCGCTCGCACTGAACGGCGTCCCAGTGCGAGCAGGGGAGTCGAGGCGCGCGGACCCAATCGGAGATGAGGACTGCCCTCCGTTCCGGGTGAGAATACACATCCGGGGGGTGAGATCCGGAGGGGAGGCACAGCTGCGGGCGCTACTGGATTCAGGCTGCACCCACTGCTTGATGCACCCAGCTGTGGTCTCGGGGCTCGGACTACAGCTGAGGTGCCTCCGGGAGCCCATTGCATTCAGCCAGGTAGACGGCACGCTGGCGGGGGGGGCCAGCTCAGTATTACACCGAGCCAGTCCAGATGACGATCGGGAGTCACCGGGAAGAACTAAGATTTGTGGTGGTCCCGGTGGCCGACTACGCGGTGGTACTCGGCTTGGCGTGGCTGCGACGACGGAACCCACGGGTCGACTGGACGGCGGAGGCAGTGCGGTTCGGGGTCGACAGACCGGCGAAGTGCGAGAGCAGAGGGGACCGAGCCGTGGAGACGGGTGCGGCCGCAACCACAGACGGGCAAGTGGAGGATCCGAGACCCCGGGAGACGGGGCGAGAGCAGACGGAGCCTGAGACCCGGGCGGCAACAGCAGCAGCAGCAGCGCCGGGACCCCAGAGACTCGCAACGATCCCGAGGCATGGGGAGGCAGCGGCGACTGGCGAGACAATTGCAAAGCGAGAGGCAGGGTCCGGGGAACCCATGACGGGCGGCGGAATCCCGAGGCAGTATCGAGACCTGGCGGCAGCGTTCAGGGAGAAGGAGTCCGACCAGCTCCCTCCACACCGGCCCAGTGATTGCGCCATCGAGTTAGAGCCAGGGGCGACTCTGCCTAAGCCGAAAATGTACTCCCTGTCAAGGAGAGAGATGGGGGCTCTGCGGGAGTTCATAGACAAGAACCTAGCGCGGGGATTCATCCAACCCGCGAAGTCACCATTAGCGGCCCCGGTACTATTCCGGGAGAAGAAGGATGGCTCGCTTCGAATGTGCGTGGACTACCGGGGGCTGAACGCAATCAGCACTGAGTACAAATACCCCCTCCCCTTGATGAAGGACTTGATGTCGCACCTGTCTAAGGGGAGGGTGTTCACAAAACTGGACTTGCGCGAAGCTTACTTCAGGGTCAGGATCCGCGCTAAAGATGAGTGGAAAACGGCGTTCAACACGCCGCTCAGAAGCTACCAATTTTCCATGATGCCGTTCGGATTAAAAGGGGCCCCGGGGGTATTTATGCAGCTAATAAACGAGGTGCTGCACGACCTACTCTACCGGGGCGTCCTGGTCTACCTGGACGACATCCTCATCTACACCGAAACCCTGGCGGAGCACGTGAGCCTGGTGCGCACGGTGCTCCAGAGACTGCTGAAGGCACAGCTGTACGCGAAGCTATCGAAATGCGAGTTCCATCGAGAGCAACTAGACTACCTCGGCTACCGAATATCCAGCCGGGGAATTGAGATGGACCCGGCGAAGGTAAAGGATGTCCTGGGCTGGGAAGCGCCACGAACCCGGAGGCAACTTCAAAGCTTCCTAGGGTTTGAGAACTTCTATAGACAGTTTATCCCGAACTTCGCCCAAATCGCCCTTCCCCTAACAGACCTGCTAAAAACCAAGGGCACTGGAAAACCCCCCAAGCCCAGCATGACACTTGCGTGGACTGCAGAATGCCAGGGGGCGTTTGAGGAGCTAAAACGGCGGTTCACAGCGGAGCCGATCCTGCGCCATCCCGACCCAGATCGGCGGTTTATAATCCAAGTAGATGCGTCAGACGTGGCAACGGGGGCAGTCCTGCTCCAGCCCAGCCCGGAGGGGGCCATCCACCCATGTGCCTACGCCTCCCGCAAATTCACCGAGACGGAGAGGAGGTGGATGGTGTGGGAGAAAGAGGCGTACGCAGTCAAGTGGGCACTGGCCACGTGGAGGCATCTACTGGAGGGGGCAGCTGAACCATTCGAGGTGTGGACGGACCATAAGAACCTCGAAGCCCTGAAGACCCCGCGTAAGCTATCCCCCAAACAGGTGCGGTGGTCCCAATACTTCGGGAGGTTCATGTTCACCCTAAAACACATCCCCGGGAAGCGCAACTTCCTAGCCGATGGACTGTCTCGCATGCCCCAGCACGCCAGCCTACGGGAGGAGATCGTGGACTCCATCATCCCTGCCAGCAGACTGGCTGCAAAGGCGGTGACCCGGAGCCAGACCAAGGGGGAGCGACGGGACGCGGCGCCTGAAGTAAGGCAAGGGTTCGCGGAGGCGGCGGAGCGGGACGCTTGGCTCAAGCAGAACCGAGAGGCACTAACCAGCCAAGAGGGGTTGTGGTGGCACGAAGGAAAGCTGTACGTGCCCGAGGGTTGCCGACGGGAGGTCATGGAAAGAGCCCACGACAGCCGGAGCGCGGGGCATTACGGCTTCGTGAAGATGCTCCACTTAATTCGGCGGCCGTTCTGGTGGCCCACGCTCCGTAAGGACGTGGAGGCGTACTCGGGGGGTTGCCCGGTGTGCGCGACGGCGAAAGGGGACAAAGGCAAGCCTAGAGGGCTACTCCAGTCGGTAGCGGAACCCGACGGCCCATGGCAAGAGATCGCCATGGACTTCATAGTAGAGCTCCCGGAGAGTAAGGGGAAGACCGCCATTTGGGTTGTTACGGACTTATTCTCCAAACAAGTGCACTTTGTAGCGTGCCGGCGAGTCCCCACGGCAGAGGGGTTGGCGAGACTATTCGTGCAACATGTTTACCGGCTCCACGGCGCGCCCCGACGGGTCGTCAGTGATCAGGGCGGCAACTTCATCGCGCGGTTTTGGAGGGAGTTCCTGAAGCGGGTGGGGACGAAGCAAGCCCTTTCTTCCGCGGCGCACCCGCAGACGGACGGAGCCACGGAACGCCTGAACGGGGGGCTCGAACAGTACCTGCGCTGCTACGTGGGGCACCAACAGGACGATTGGGCGGAGCTACTACCATTCGCGGAAGTGGCATACAACAACGCCGTCCACAAGAGTACCGGGTTCTCTCCGTTCAAAGTAGCCACCGGGAGAGACTTCGTCCCTATGCCGGAGTTGCCTCAGCCGGAATCCCAGATCAACTCCCTGGATGCCTGGTTCGCCCAAATCGACGCGACCCGGCGAGCGGCGCACGCGGCATTGCAAAGAGCCAAAGCCGACTACAAGAAACACGTGGACCGCAAGAGGCTCCCCGAGGAGCAGTGGAAAGTGGGGGACCAGGTGTATCTGTCAACCAAAAACCTAAAGACGCACCAGGCATCGAAAAAACTCAGCCCGAGGTTTGTGGGGCCGTTCCCCATTGCAGAGGTCATCAATCCAGTAACCGTCAGGTTGACGCTCCCGAAAAGCCTCGGGAAGATCCACCCGGTGTTCCATTGCAGCCTGCTAAAGCTGCACCAGCCGGGGAACGCCTGGCACAAGACAGAGGGAGTGCCACCACCCATCATGGTCGGGGGGGAGCAGCATTTCGAGATCAACCAGATACTGGACGCCAGGAGGCACAAGGGGCAGGTCCAGCTCCTAGTGCAATGGAAACATTTTCCCAAGTCCCACAGCGAATGGGTGAGTAAAACCCACATAAGGGCGCCGGACCTAGTGCGGGACTTTTACAATAAATACCCCGGGAAACCGAAATAGAGCCGGGGGGGGGGAGTTGTCTTCAGGGGGGCGGTATGTCAGGTTCGGCCAGCACGGGGCTTCAGGGAAGCTCGCAGCCAGACCACGCAGAATCCACCGGCGGTAGCTAGTGGGGAAAAGAGGAACTGAAAGCGCCGCTAGTTAACGGGCCACCTGCGCCCAGCCAAACAGGAAAACCGCAGCGGAAGCTTTTAACTATAAACTGATAACGGCGCGAGCCAACAAAGAACGGGGCCGCAGGCAGCGAAACAAGATCGCAACGCAGCACAGAACCCTCGGGCTTGCACGTAACGGGGAGGGACCAAACCAGCCGGAGGGGAACTGGCAATCAAGGACAATGGACCCTGACCGAACCTGCCATCATGGACAATCAAGGGGGATTATTGGGGGGCCGATAATCCGCAGCAGCAACGTGATCGCGGGGCGGGAAAAAAGCGCGGGAAGGGGGGAATATAACAAGTGATGCAATTGTACCAAGCCAGTCCTGGCTTTGCTTGTGACTACTATGTTACGCATGAGTAAACCTTCTTTGTGAACCACACGTGTCACGAGAGTTTCTCTGTCGAACGGGGCAAACCTCACACTTAAGGCATCAGGCTAGAAATCAGGAGTTTTAGTCCCACCTTAGGCACAAAGCTGGCTGGGTGACCTTGGGCCAGTCACTCTCTCTCAGCCCTAGGAAGGAGGCAATGGCAAACCACTTCCAAAAACCTTGGCAAGAAAACTGCAGGCCTTGTCCAGGCAGTTGCCAGGAGTCAACACTGACTCAAAGGCGCGCGCGCACGCACACACACAAAGGGATAAAGCTACATAAATTTCAGCCACTGAATTACTACCACTTTAGAACCCATAATGTCTTTAAGTTTATTAGAGTGGAGAATGTTTCTGTCTTTTCCCAGTGGCTTTATTGTAAACTGGTTGCTATTTTTCCCAGATAATTGAGGAATGTGCAGGTACTTGTTTTCCAAAGTCTCTCCTGAATTATTATCAGATTCTGAACAGACTATTAGTCTGAAACATTCCTTTTGAGTTGGTATCACTCAAAGTAGACAATTGTGCTCTTGGTGGATAAAGGAGCTTCCAAAAGTATGTGTTTCTTTTTTCCCCCAGAAATGGATTGACGATGATCAAAATCCACATGCTGTCAAATCAGTTTATCAAATAGTACTTCATATGCTAAAAGGTACCAGATTAGCTTATATGAATAGCCTAAGTAGTTTTTAATTATTAGTGTACTATGTTTTCCATCAGAGAACTATTAATGGATCATTTTCTCTCATTACAGTATTCACCTTTATAAAATACACTGGACAATAAGTCCTGTAGATTCCCATGGCATCTAAAAATTGAATACATAGAACTGAACAGTTTGGTATCTTTTACTCTGTTTAAAGAATAAGCAGGTTTTTTTCTTTATAACATATTTGCCTCTTTGATCAATCCTTTAAAGTCACACTCCATGGCCTTTTCAAAGTTTTTAATTCCTTCCCTGTTCATTTTCTATTCTCACTTTGTTTACTGTTTCAAGAATGAATTGGAAAAAAAAAATAAAGTAGATGACTAGTCAAAACACAGAATATTAAAAAGGTCAGATTTATAAGACATAGCCTTTCTGATTTTTTAAAAAAATTCTGATAAATGTATGCAGAGACATCACAACACCCGTAATGGTATTTACGTTCCATCATGTGGCTAATCTATCCTTCTTATTTCAGTACTCCTGTCATACATATGACATTCAGTATCCAGATTTTATCATTAATCTTAAAAATGTAATGAGAACCAATTCTGCATGTAGCCACTAAACTTTATATGGGGTCTATTTCAAAGCAGCTCATTTTTATGCAGAGTGCCTCATTAAATGGCTTTGAAACATTTGCTCAAGTATGGCATTGCCCTTTCTTCTCCTTGCAGCTCTTGTACTAGATGAGCACTCAGCTTTTTCAGGCATGCATCAGTACTCTCCGTGGAAAAAAAGTGATGAACTGAAATGAATAGAAGTTCACATAAGAAAGTTGGATGGTACATTTGCTTTGATATTTCCCCCCCCCCCCAAAAAAATAGAGCATTTGTTACGTTGCTATTATTTCTTCACGGGGGTAGGTTTTGAAATTGGTAGTCTTGGTAGAAGCAGGCTTAGCATGATGAACTACTATAGAAAATTTGCCTCTAGAATGGAAACATTATAAAAAGAGGAAAAGGAGCAGGGCTTTAATCATTCACTTTTCTATAAGTTGATGGCCAACATGTGTTTTTGACTGCAGCCCCCCTCATCCATAACCATCTGGGCCACCTGAAGGGTACCAAGTAATAGAAGGCTAGAATAATGTTATTAAATTCCTGATCCACCAGAGCATTGTTTCAAAATCATTTTGGGCACTGCTAAAAAGAAATTTTGAGTGCAAGACATTTGGCCCTGGAACCCTCCTGGACACAGAGAAATGTAGAGAAGACTGGAGGTCTGAAAACATGGTTAGAAAAAAGAAAATGGAAAGGTTATGGTTACCCTAGAGTAAGACACAGCTTAAGGAGATAATAAGAATCAGAGTTTTAAAGCAAAAGAGAGAAAGGTTACCCAAGATTAAGAAGCAGATAAATGAGGAAATGTTAACCTTAATGGGGAGACAGAAAGAAGAAACTGAGAACAGAACTGTTCTATGAGACTTTTGCAAGGCAGCTGCGAATATCTTTACCAAAGACTGGACGACAGGAGAGTTAGACTGTTTGAATATGTACTAAGGCATTGAAATGTAGAGGTTCTTTAAGGAGTCTTTCTGGATGTTGAGTGAGAGAGTGGGAATCTGTTTTCTCTAAGCAAACCATCAATGTAATCAAATGGATTTCAGCTAGCAGAAATCACAATCCTTACTACTCCTTGTACACATTTGCCTTCCACTTGTGTTCATTTTTTCAACTGCTGCTCAGTAGACTTTTGCAGAAACAGACAGAACCAATAGGAAAGGAAGAATGAGAGACATATTAACAAGCATCGTGCGTGAAGGCTGGATTATTCCCAAACAGTAAAATTGGAATTGTTGCCTAAGGCAGACATTATGGAGAAATCCCAAGTACATTAGTGACAAAAATCAACATCATGATTTTTGCTATGTGACAAACTATCTCAGAACTACCTATCTCTCTCCCAGAAAAAAATCCAGATTGTCCTAGTTTTTCTATGTTTCATTTCTGAATAGCATCATGCTTACAAAAAAGGAAGACTTTAAAAAAATAAAAAAGATTTGTTGTTCAAATTTGCTGTTTCCATCTGCATTTCATCTTAACTGCATTCATGAAAATAAATATTTTATATGCTTTCTCTAATGCTGTTTCAGCTTTCAGTTATTGGGGAAGGGGATTAAATTGATACCAGTTGTACTGAACCATGATTTTTTGAAATCTGTCTCTATCTTTATCTCGATCTATCTCTGTGATGTTTGAAAGGGATCCCACCAAGGAAGGTACGTTCCTTTGGAATCTCTGCACTGCCTTTTATGTCTGTGCTGCTCTTTGTTTCAAAGACAATTGCTTTGATGTGGGCACACATTAGTAAACATTTTATAATAATATTTTTATAATGTAACCCTATGCCAAACATCAATATAGAGGGATAACAGCAGCAACAGAACTGTTCTGCATTTTGTGGTGCCTTTCATTTCCCCTCTTCCAATCTTCTGCTTCTCTTTTCCTTCTCCTCCATCTCTCTGATCTTGGAAGTTATTCCTGACATTTAATGTTGAGCATTTTCTTCTGTTCTATGAAAAATTATTCTCTAGCCCCACCCAAAATCCACAGGCAAAGTCACAGCTTGGTTGGCACACCATGGGAAGCTATAATTTGTTTTAACAAATTATTTGTTGAAGAAGCTACAGTGGTTGGTTGCACACCATGCAAAACCATGAAATATGATTTCCAAGCCACAATGGATGGATTCTCACAGCATGCTAAACCAAAATCAAACAAATCACCTTGTAACTTACAGTAATATGTAAACTCAGCTAGTGACTTTCTGCCATGTCTGTCAAGCAGACCTTCATATGCCTTTGGGATAAGCACTGCTGAAATCCACTCTACCATTTAATCTGCTGTGTATTGCTTTTTGGCATGAAGAAAACCAAAAAGAAGGTGGTAGTATTTGCGAAGGCTCGAACAGATATTTTCTCTCAGTGGAGAAATGGAGCATAAGATGGATACAACATTTGATTGCTTTCAACAAATCACATACTCAGGCATTACAGTATTGGGCTTCGCTGGGCAACTACAGAGATGCAGCTTTTTACTGAAATGTGCAAAGAAAGTAAATGAGGACCCATCCAGCATGAACAGTGATAATCCTCTAATGAAAGGCAGATCCTTTTGTGTGTCCCTCAGCCACTCCCCTTCCCTACAAGGTGTAATACAAAGCTCCATTGCCAAACACTTTTTGCACACTTAAGCTATTCCCTCTAATAGTTGTCATAACTGTACATTCTTCATGTCAAAATCACTGGCACAGTAAAACCACAACGAAAAACTACAGAAAGGTGAAGTCAGAATTTGTGAAAAGATTACAAGTTGCTGAGTATGTGAGTGAGCCACATGTTGCAATCATGACTGCAAAACCACAGGGAAGATTGTCTCTAAATGAGTTTAAAGAAAATGCCTGGATGGATGGATGGATGGATGGATGGATACTTTTGCAGAGTTTTTAAGTCACTGGAACAAATTAAGAACAAAAATTTTAAACTGATATTTTACAGATTGCACAAGAAAAATACAAGATCATAAAATAAGCTCAAAAGAAGCTCAAAAGAAGCTAAGAAGTTCAAAAATTAGTGTTAGTTGGATGTTCATTAGTATAGGAAGGAGGGAAAAAAACTTTCTACAATAAATAAATAAACATTTAAGCACAGCTGAGAGATTAATTGTTTCCCAGTTTCAGCTATTCTTTTTACTGTCCACGTAACGAATTGTTATTTTAAAAATACCTTCAACTAATTGGGTGTTAAACATATAACGTGATTGCAGAAATCTATTTACATTTAATTTCTATTTAGTTACATCCATTTTTCTGGACAGCCTTTACATTATGATTAATCTTTGAGGAAAACGACAACAACAATACAGTTTCCCCAAAATAGATAGTTGCTTTTTTTTCTTCTTTTCTCCAGCCGACAGAACCTTCTAGGCTAAACTATTACATACATGAGGACACACATTTCTTCACTTGCTTTCTACACACTGAATCCATCATTTTATTGCCTTATGGCAAGTTTATACTACATACTTTCTTTTCAGCTTCTAAAGGGCCCTACTGTCTAAATAAAATGCATTTATACATCATCATTTCAACCAACAAGAGGCCACATCTGGGGAGAGAGAGAGAAAGCAATGGGTATCATATAATACCATTATATTTGCATTAGGTTTTGCAGACAAAATGGAGATGAGACTTCTAGCAGGAAAAACAGCTGTTTTCCTTGACAACTGAAAACCTCTTTGCTTAGCATTCACACAACTTTCTTTCAACAGGGCAGGATGACTGCGACAGAAAAGGGGCCATGAATCATATTTGGAAGGCTGTGATATCATCCACCATAATATAAGGACACAATGTTTGTGAAGAATGATTTATAATTTGTTATGTGGCTGAAATGCAAAATTGTTGAAAGTCAGTAATGTGAAACAAAGGGCTAGTTGAATTCTGATAAGAAAGATCCTAGGGAAGGACCTGGCCAATTCAGTACATAGGAAACATATTTGGAGAAGACAATATGATTTTTTTTTTTAAAAAAGAACAACTTTAAATGAGTTATGCATTCTGGTATTTTGATAACTCATCAGGAAATTACAGAGTAGCTCTATTGTACAAGAACTTCTCTAAAAAATAATTATCTTCCCTTTTAGCTGTTCACTGGCTGAGGTGATAAATAATATCTCTTGTTTATGAAGGCTATGGTTCCTCGCTATGAACCATACCAAGGAAGACTGGCAGCACCTAGATTTGAAGGTTCTGCTGCTTAAAACCCATGTCTCTGTTTACTTTTTCACTTTTACAGGCAAAATCAACAAATTGTTTAAGAAAGAAGAATCCACAAGAGGTTGAGAAAAAAGGGAAACTGAGTGGTATCAGTGTTTGGAAACATTTTCTCTGGTTATGAATCTCACACTAAACTTTTCAGCATTACGTACAATGCAGATTTGCACAATGTCATCTATTACTTTGACACAATTTAGAAATGATTAAAATCAGAATAGAAATACAACACTCTTTACTATAACAAGGAATACTATGACAGCAACTAGGTCACATCCTTGCTCATTCTGCTATTGAGGCAATGTGTTGATGGGTAACTTCAAAGATGCTGGGTCTTTTTTTAGAGCTTATTATCTTTTATTTGGACTTGGATTATTCAGCCTTCAAGAAGAAAATGTCTTCACATAAAGGTGTATACTCAGAGAGATCTGCAAATTAAAAACTCAATTGTAAAGGGGAATTGATGGTTACCCTGTCTATGTGATTTGGTTCTAGACTTGGCCACCTGTAAAGTCAATCATAATTTAATTGTCCCAGTGATTTGAGTCAATGTACTTTAAGTATTGTATGAAATAATATCTAATTTCAATCCTTCATGAAAGAAACCACCAAACACAGGTTCTAGATACCAGCCTGTCAGTTTCCAAATATGTGGCTTAAACAATGGGTGAAAAGAAATCCAAATACGTGACTTTAACAATGTGTTCCAGCATTTTTTGGTATACATTTTCTAGTCAAAGTCCTTTATATCAGATTTTATCATTCTTGCATTAAACCAAAGTATGCATAGATTCAGATTTAAATGACCTGAGGCACTTGAATGGCAGTAGTTTTAAGTGGCAGAAAAATATACTGTCAAAGCACAGTGTTTTGTGGATCAATTACAGAAGTATAGCATGGATGGGATGAGGAAGGAATAATAAAACTCCACCACTTTTTTACGTGCATCGTCATGTCTCCTCATGTCCATAAGGAGTAGAAACTCAAGAAGGAGTTTTGGGGTACAGAGAGAAGGAATGGTTGACCTCCTGAGTTAGTGAAAAACAGCTGCATTTGACCTACAGATTACTGGACTTTGTTCCTTGATTCCTGTCATGTCCTATCCCTAACATATATAGCTGTGTATTCCCATGCTTAGCCTAAATCTTAAGTTGCTTGGATTTCATTGATTGATAAAAGTTCTCCAACTTTAAACATGTCAGTTGGTATGCATTACCACAGTGTTTCTCAAACTTGGCAACTTTGAGATGTGTGGGCTTCAACTCCCAGAATTCTGGCTGGCTGGCTGGGGAACATGGCTGGCTGGGGAATTCTGGGAGTTGAAGTCCACACATCTCAAAGTTGCCAAGTTTGAGAAACACTGCATTAGCAGGTCTAAGAGTGGCATAAGGATTTAACACAGATGCTCACTGGGTGAGCAGAACTGAAGCAGGCATTAGCTAGTTCTTTTTGATATACAAACGCTGAGCTGAATACACATTAGTTTGCTGAGGATGACTCTGAAGGGCTCCTATTGGGACATGATCCTTCTCCCCCCGCTCCAAAAAAGCAATCTTTGTAGGCAGCTTTGTTCCCATTAAAGGCAGTTGCTTCTGAATCATCACAAATATACTTACAATTATGCAAGTACACTTGAGAAGAGCGCTGGAGACTTTCTCCCCATTTCTTAAAGTTTTCCAAAACCTATGTCTAATGCTAAATATCTGCAATCCCAGCTACATGGAATGAACTTTTGGAATCCAGTCTTTAAACTTTTACCAGGATGAAGGACAGGAACAGAAGCATTGGGGGGTGGGGAGGTAGAAAAGTCAATATGGTAGTTGCAACCACACAATTGAGGCTCTATCCTTTTTTTTTAATGTGTGCCATAGCCATTGCATTTTTTTTAAAACTTTCTTCCCTCATAGACACCACTGGGAAGGAAATAAGTAAAGTGTTACTGCAGGGTTTCTCAACCAGGGTTCTGTGGAACCCTAGGATTCCACGAGAGGTCACTAAGGGTTCCTGGGGAGGTCATGATTTAGTTAAACTATTTCAAATTCAGGCAACGCGCTCTTGCACTGATGAGCAGAGATTGAATAAAAATCTAGTTACAACTTTTCTGAGCTCTCTGGTGGTGCACCATAGGACTGTGTTTATTTGGTTGAATCCATTCTTAATATTTGACATGAGATAGGGGAGACGTTGATAACAGGTGAATGCTATATTGCAGGAAGGGAGGAATACATTGAAGGAAGGACAGGGAGAAGTGCATTTTTCAAGAAAGTAATGGACTCTTCCAACTTAGTCTGTGATGTCAGTCTCTCCCTCCTGCCTCTTTTCCTTGCAGTTTTCCTGTACTTACTTTATCCCATTATTTTAAATAAATTTCACACATGTTTATTCAGTCATGTTTGAGGGTTCAATCTGATGATTACTGAAAAGGAGGTGTGAGAGAGAAGAGGAGGATTCTAGAATGGACAATTAATTTATATTTTTATTTATATATCAAATTTGTCACCACCCATCTCATTAAAAAACAACTCTGGGCAGTTTACAGAGAAGCTAAATCAATTAAAAATACAATATAAAATAGTCCTGAATAAATATGAAATAAATATAGTCCAAGAGTTGATGTTAATTGGCAGGTAGCTCAGGAAGTGTTTTCAGGGTACCAGCCACCCCCAGGATTGATTAAAATTCTTGTTGCCCCATGCAAGCTGGCAGAGCCAGGTCTTTAGTCCTTTCAAGAAAGCTGAGAAGGTAGGGGCCCACCGCACCTCTGGGGGGAGAATACTCCAAAGGATGGGGGCAACAGCAGAGAAGGCTCTCCTCCTGGGCTACACCAGCCGACACTCTCTCATTGATGGGGTCCACAACATGCCCTCTGCCTGACCAAGTGGGACAGGTTGATGTGATGGGGGGTGAGATGGTCTTTCAGGTAACCTGGACCCATGCCATGTAGTAAACAATACTGATAAGTTTAATTATGATAATGACAATGAAGACTTTAAGTCTTCTTAGACATTTCCCTGCACTGATACATCAATAGACTCAAAACAAGTCCGTCTTTACAATGAAAGCTATTTATCAATGGGTTTTACATGGACTGGCAATCCACGTTGTCTGATCCTGTTATGCCTCATCTGTGACAAACAACTTACAAATGCAGCAATGGCTCCAGCAAAATTAAAAAGACACTTAACTACAAATCACAGCCATATGACAAGTAAAAGTTCTTATTATTTTAAACAGTAATTGGAATCACAGAACAAACAGAGTAAAGCTTTTGTTAATAAAATGACAGTCAGTAAAAAAGCCCAAGAAGCAAGTTATTTAGTAGCAGAACTTATTATTCAGCAAAGGAAAAGTCATGCTTTGGGTGAGAAAGTAATCATGCCATCACGTAAAATAATAGTGGGAAAAATGCTAGCACCAATTGCAGTACAAGAAATTGAAAAGGTTCCACTGTCAAATAGTACAAGTCTGTGTATTGATGATAAGTCACATGATGCTGAACAGGTTTTCTGTGATAAACTGAAGAACATCAGCTTTTCTATCCAAGTTGATGAGTTAACAGATTTCATCAATAAATGTCATGTTATGGCATTTGTAAGATTTGTAAATGATGGTGAAGTTCAAGAAAACTTTTTCTGCTGCAAAGAACTACATGAAATATGCAAAGGCCAAGATGTATTTAATGTTTTGTCTTTATATGTGGAAACAAAAAGTCTGTCTTGGAGGAACTGTATTGGCATCTGTACTGATGGTGCTCCATCAATGGTTGGCTGCATGAGAGGTTTCTTTTGTCTTGTAAGAAAAGAAAATCCTGATGTTGTCACAACGTACTGCTTTTTTCACTGAGAGATGTTGGTGTTAAAAACTCTTTGAGATGAAATGAAAAAAATTCTGGATGATGCTACAAAAATGGTTAACTTTATTAAACAAAGACCAGATCACTCAAGAATGTTTAAAAATCTGTGTGAAAACCTGGACAAGGAGCACATAAGTTACACAGAAATATTTTTCTCCTGTTACACACAGAAATATGGTGACTCAGCAGAGGAAGAGTTCTCAACAGGGTGTTTGAGCTGAAGGTAGAATTGCAAGAGTATTTTCAAAAAAATAGTATTCCACATTTTTCTGAGTGCTTTGAAGGTGGAGGATGGTTGCAGAAATTAACATACTTAGAGGACATCTTTCATCACGTGAACCAGCTGAACAAGTCTCTGCGAGGCACTGGAGAAGACGTTTTGACTTCAAGTGGCAAGATTCTTAGATTCAAAAGAAAACTGTATGTTTGGAAAAATCATGTTGCAAAAGAAAATATTGAAATGTTTTCACTGCTGCTTGGGCTTGAGAATGAGAAAGGATACCAAAAAGTCTCACATCTAATTGAAAACCACCTGGAAGTACTGCAGAACTAAATTGATCAGTACTTTCCCTCCCTTTCAACACAAATGTACGACTGGGTGCGGGATACTTTCTCTGCATCTTCTGCTCAGCCTGAGAACTTCACTTTGAAGGAAGAGGAAGAACTTTGTAAGCTGCAGTCTGATCATACATTCAACATGAGATTCACCAATATGCCCATGGACAAGTTCTGGATTTCTGTGAAAGAAAAGTATCCTGCCATTCATAGGAAGGCACTGAATATTTTGCTGCAGTTTTCAACTTCTTACATGCGTGAGCACACTTTTTCTTATTTAATAAGCATCAAAGCAAAGACAGAAAACATCTTATTTCACCTGAACATGAAATCTGTGTGTGCTTCTCTCAGGTTTGGCCCAGAATTGAGTATTTGCGCAGCAAAAAACAAGCACAGGTTTCACATTAAAAGGTAAGTTTCATTCTTTATTTTTAGCTTAAGAACACTGTTAATGCATATATACGGGCCTACATATGAAATAAATACAATAAATTTGTTATCTCTGGACTATATTTGAGCCTGGATGTTCAGGGGTTCCCCGAGACCTGAAAAATATTTCAAGGGTTCCACCAGAGTCAAAAGATTGAGAAAGGCTGTGTTACTGTATACTTAAATGTTAGTAAGTTTATAATAAAATACCAAAATGGGTAGTATAGTGTTAAAAGGTCCACTTCAGGT
The DNA here is from genome assembly GCF_059951505.1 of Python bivittatus. NCBI lineage: Eukaryota > Metazoa > Chordata > Lepidosauria > Squamata > Pythonidae > Python > Python bivittatus. The sequence continues at coordinate 31,512,726 of NW_028277112.1, read as the reverse complement.
TTTGAAGCATTTGTAACTGGGCAGTTTTTGGAAGCCATCATATCCAGGTGTTGAGAGTAGGGGGCAGGAAATGCAGAACGGAAGCAGATTAGGCCTCAGCCACAAAGGCTGGATTGAACAATAACAACAAGAATAATAAAATGTTTCTGTTCTGTGTTAATCTCTTACTTAGTCTTCAACCAACAAATCTCAGCAGTAGTTGCTCTGAAGAATTTTATCCTCACTTGTTTCAAATGTGATTTTCTAATATCCCTATTATTCTTTGGTTAACATTCCAAATGGCTTTCAGCAGTACATTTATTAGCATATGCAGATTTGTGGTAAACTAAATGCTACATTAATTATCAGAGATCAGGAAGCAGAAAAATGTCAGTCTAGCTAATGCACAAACTACATACACACACAAGTCAGCGTGCATTGGATACATGGAGCAATTCCCTTTCAATTAATATACTTTCTACTATTTCATGTCCTGACAAATGGGTAATTAGAGCAGTTTGACTCAGTCTAAAAAACAAAATGTTCTCTGTTGAAGACAGGATAAAAAAAAAAGTTCAACAAACTGAATTTATCTGGGAGTTGGGGTGAAACCTGTCAATACCAAGCAATTTCTTTGTTGAGAGGAGCTGACTCTCTATGCAATCACCCAACATGGTCCTTTTGGCTCCTTTGTAGTTCTCTTTAAAGAAGTCTTCTGCCAAGTCTCTAACCAGCATGGAGACTTCCAAGAGTGATTTCTCGTCTCCTTCCTTTTCTTCCCTATAAAAGAAATATCCAACCTCTAGTGATAGGCAGGAACGACTTTACCATTTGCATTAGAAAAACCACCCCAGTATCACACAGGTATAAGAATAATGTTAACTTTAAACAACATTAAGCTACTGAATAAAATAAGATTCATTTTCTTATATCCTGCAGAGATGCTTGCTCAGAGCTAGCAGTTTCAGACTCAACAGACTGAATAGTTCCCTTAAAGAAGCAGTAAATTTCAAAAGCACAGCAAATATTTAAATCAGTGTTTCTCAACCTTAGCAACCTTAAGATGGGTGGACCTCAACTCCCAGCTGGCTGGGGAATTCTGGGAGTTGAAGTCCACCCTTCTTAAAGTTGCTGAGGATGAGAAGCACTGATTTAAATAAATAAATTTTCATACAACCTTGCAAAATGCACCAGCTGCCTCTACAAAACTCTCATGTAGCAATTTTTCTCATTCTCTTTCCATCCACTTGATCCCTTATTCTAAACCATACCTTCTCCAACCTGCCTCAAAACCAGTCCACTTCTCCTTTTGGCTTTTGAAGTTTCCATTCTCCATGATCCATCAGGAGATTTTCTTACTGATGAAATGACCAGTCTCCCCCACCCTTGGTGAAACTACCAACTGAGAAACCTGAATCTTTTACACACCCCAAGCTCCCCTTCTTAGCTGCCTGGGATGGGAGAATCCTAGCTAGTCAAAGTGGTGCAGAGAAAACAGCCATGTAATTTCTTCCTTTTACCTTTTGCTTACTCATGACTAATCTTTTGTTCTTCCTTAACTTAATCTCTTTGGGTTAATCTCTTATACCCTTTATCTCCTTAGGCTGTCCCTTTTTCTCTTCCTTCTTCTCATTGCTCTTGGGTAGAATTCTTCTCCTCCCCTGCTTTCTTCCCAATGCATACATGTCTCTCTCTTTGCATCTATAGCACCATGATTTTTTATACCTTTCTTTCTGAGTTTTGTTTCTCCTTTTTTTACTCTTTGGGACAAACACACAGCCTCCTAGAGGTCTCCAATTCTGATTTCCTTACTGCCTCCACGTTGTCTACAGTTGTTTCTTACTGCTCCTTTTAATCTCTATTTCAACATCTCTAAGAATCCTATTTCTTCTGCTTCTGAGTTCTTCCAATTACAGATCTGTGCAACCAGAATCCTAGCACCCACATTAACTTTCTTATATTTTCTGGCAAACCCCTGTCAGTTTGCACCAATTTTAGCCCTCAACTTATTTCTCAGCTCTACTCCAACCAGCTGGATGACATATATGATGCATATTCATTTAGGAAAGCTGCTCATTATAAGCAAGTAAAAACTTCTGGATTTAAAAAAAGCATTCACCTTTTGTATTTCTGACACTAGCAATTCAAAGACACTTAAATATTCATAAATATTTTTGCTTGATACCAAGCTTATAGAATTTACTGTTGTTTATAAGTAAATTACTTATGGTTCCATTTATTTCTCTGAATTTCTGTCTAGAAATATGACAAGAAAAGTAAGCTAAATCTTTGAATTATTTAAATCAGAAATAAAATTTAATTTCAAATAGACTTAGTTTTCTGGAAACTGGGCGAAAGCTTTGTTTCCTTTCCTATCCATAACTTTTAAATCTTCCAGTGACTACTGCCACTTCCTTCACAGTTTTCTTAAGATAATGTTATTCCTTAAATCATGAGTAGAACAGGTTCCCCATTGAACTTTCAGCTCCACTTTTCCCTCACATGATAGGTTAAAGCAGTGTATCTCACTTTCAGCAACTTTAAGATGTGTGGACCTCAACTCCCAGACATCTCCAACCAGCAGAATTCTGGGAGTTGAAGTCCCCACTTCTAAAAGTTGCTGAGGTAGGGAAACACTGAGTTAAGGAATCAGTGTTGTGTTTCTCAGCCTTGCCTTCTATTTCTTCCAAAGCCCAAATACATATAGCAAAATATGTAACTGTATTATTCAGTAGATAACTAATGAAACAATCATATTGATAAAATGTATGTTTACTGAATAATCCTTTCTTCTTGTGACCCTGTAAGGGAAGTGTAAGTTGGGATCACTCATGTAGAACAAGAAATATTGCTTGAACTTTGTTTTAACTTCTGTGTGCTTCAACTATAGCCTCAGCACTGCAGGTATATAATTTTGATAAGGGGGGAAAGGGGAAAGCACAAAAAATCATTTTCTTTATCAGTTGCTTTAGAGTGTTGTAAAAAATAAAATAAAAAACTTTGACTAGCCTGAGAAGAAATATTGAGCAAAAAGAAGTGATAAAACAGTGAAAGAAGCAAAACATTTTCACATAGCAAGCTATTTGTCTTGTACATATAATCTATGTAGCCAAGCAAAATCAACTTTGATTTCTCAGTTTATAAAGGTTAGCAGAATGATGAGAAATTTGATCCAAGACCTTGAGCTAGAAAAGAAATTTCATTTATTCTTTCTTGGATGCTGTTTCTATATGTTCTCATGTTCTGCCTCTGGAAATTTAGGAACAAGACAAATTTGTCAAACTGTGTGTCAATTGTGGGGCAAGATTGATAACTAAAAGACTAAGGAAATACAATTAGGAAATACAATTTTTGTTGTCTTCTATTCATATCCACCCTTCCATTAAAAAAAAATATGTTACGATATGCACATTTGCACTTTAATAGAAAATATATGAATGTGGATCAGCTCCTAGTACAAAGATATATTTAATGTAGATTGACTCATTGTTCAAATGTAGTATTAATGGGGATTACTTCATACACAAATGTAGAGAATGTAGCATAAGTCAATGGTTGCTGCATAACATACCACATGGAACCTAAGTCAGATACTGGAAAGATGATGATCTTATGGATCAAAATGGTAGACACAGTTGCAGCCAAGCTGGTGGTTAAATAATAGATTAAGCAATAAGAACTGTGGCGCAGGGTCAACAGTGCTGTGCAAGATGACATGTCTTAATCAGGGGGATGGTATGCAGTGAAAAGATCCATCTGTATTAGTAGCATAAGAACAGCTCTGTTTAACCAGGCCAAAGCCCATGTTAGTCCAACATAATGTTTCTCACAGTCCCCAGCCAGATAACTCTGAGGTGCTCACAAACAGGATATTGAGATATACCTTTTCCTTCTGCAGTTCATCTGTAAGTGGTATTTGAAGCCTTGCTGCTCCAAATCTGAAAGTAATATTGAGATTCCTAGACTAACAGTCCTTGACCAACCTGTTGTGCATGAATTTATCTAATCTCCTTTTAAAACCATCCAAGTTAGTGGTCCTTCCTGTGTCTTATGATAGTGAGGCCCACTAACTTGGATGGTTTTAAAAGGTGATTAGGTAAATTCATGCACAACAGGTTGGTCAAGACTGTTAGTCTAGGAATCTCAATGTTACCTCCAGATTTGGGGCAGCAGAGCTCCAAATACTATTTGCAGATGAACTGCAGCAGGATTGATTGAATTATTTAAATTTTCTTCAGCAAGCTTCATTGGATAACCCATGGTCCTAGTGTTCTAAGAGAGAGAAGACTTTTTCCAGGTTCAGCATACTCCTGGAATGCATGGTTGTATATACAGTACTTCAATCATATCCCCTCTTAGTCACTTTCTTTCTAAGCAAAGAAGTCCCAAACATTCAAGTGAACTAAGAGAACTGAGGGTGGTGGCCTGTGAAATATAAAGCAGGCATCAGGAAAACATGGTTGGTCAGGACATTCTGGGGATGGAAGGACACTGAGAGTGCCTGTTCCATGTAGCCTACTGCCATATATCAGCATAGGAAGACATGTCCATCCAGACAGATGCTTGGGAAATTGGGTTCTACCTCTCTGCTCTTTCTTCCTTAATGACAGCTGACTTTGGACTTGCGGTTTTCTTTTAAGAACACAAAGCTTAGCTTTTCTACCCAAGTCAGCGTAGTAGTAGAGATTGTTACAATATAGATTCTCATAAGTCTCAAGTGGTTTGCCCAGAGGTTTGGGCCAGGAGGTAGGCAAGCTCGGCTGTTGATGACATGTTCTCTTTGTGTGATTGGGGTTTACTGCTTTAAGCTTCAGCACAGTGGGTTTTATGTTGTGTGTTTTGTTTTAATTTCTATACATTGCCCAGAGTCAATCTATGAAATGGGCAGCTATATACATTATATAAAGAAATAAAGAAGCAAGCATTGGAAAGAGACTAGCAGGTTTGTGGAACAAAATGTAAATGATATGTTATTTGCTCCTTTCCTTCCTTCTTTCCTTTCTTGCTCATTGAAATCATACAGTCAAAATCAAATGATGTTTAATAATGAAACTTCTGGTTGGTATGGTGACAAACTGAATTTGCCAACTGTTGCTTGTCAGGCTAAGGGACTATCTCCTCATCTTTTAGCTGCTTTATTGCTTAATTGGTAAGTGGAAAAATCCTTTTCTCTTTTTTCGTTTAAATTATCTCTTTCCAGTAATAAATTATGGATTTAAAATTGAAAAGACAAAGAAAACAAAACAGCTGTTTCCTGAGAAAGGTGAAGAAGAGCAGAAAGCTCTAACTTCAGCTGAATTTATTCATGACCCACAAGAGAAAGAAACAGAAAAAATAGCTGAAAAAGAAAGTTATGTGGAACTGTTTTTCACTTTAAAAGCTTTTTCTTAGAAAATTTTAGAATGGCTGAATTTATGCAGATAAAAACTGTAGTGAATGATGTGAAACACAACTTTTTGGAAGTGAAGCAGAGATCTGACATGCTAGATCAGAAAATGACAGAGCTGAAAGTAAATAAAGATGTTCAAGATGCAGTGACCAGTTTGCAGGGTTTATTTCATAGAAATAGTTCATAATTTTTAAATTTTGCTTATAATGTTGGGCAAGATTAAGCCTCAGAAGGACACAATTATATCTTTTTTTTTTTTCTGCATCCAGAATACAAGCTTGTATTCAAAACCGCATCTTGTGTGGGTTCTCCCCCCCGCCCCCCAATTCAGTACAAAAACACATTTCTATTGTGAGCTTTTTAATATTGACAGTATGGGATCATATCCTGCATTTATCTTGGCAAACAGGGTCCTTGGAATGCAATGCAAAGAAGATAATGATTTTTCCAGATTGCTTCCCCAAATGTTTCAGAAATGGAATTTATTCAGAGAAGGCTGCTTGGCAGGAAGATAGTTTTCTTCTTCTTTTCTTTTTTTCCAGAATGTGAAGAATCCAGGGATATATATTTTTTAATCTGGAGATTGCAGGGAATGATATTATTCTGGTATCATCTGAATAAAAAGATAGCAATTTTTTAAAATGACTCTTTTTACATATTTTAGACAGAATTGGACCACCTTGGCTTCCAGCAATACAGGGAAAATTCCTGTATTGCATCTTCAGTGTATCTCATGTAGAAGTCTCTATATTACTTAACTTTTTTTCAGGGTTTTTTTTATTATTAATTTTTTTGTACAGTACTCAACTTTACAATATTCATTTTTTAAAAATAATATAGCTCTTTTGAAGATTACATATGACCAAACTTTATTAGCTTCCCCTTTATCACTTCAGAAAACAATTGATTTATTGATTAAATATGTACTATGAACTTGATGTTGACTTTGACAACCACATAGATTTTCTCCAGGATAATCTGTCCCCATCTTGGTTCTTCAGGTCCTCCAATGGTGCACCCAATGCCTCTGTAATTAAGTCCATCTACCTTGCTGGTGGTTATCCTTTTCTTCTCTTTCCTTTCACCTTTCCCAGCATTAGGAAAGAGTTCTAGGCTTTGTATAACGTGTCCAAAGTAGGATAATTTGAGCCTCATCATTTGTGCTTTGTGTAGAACTATGGAAATCTAAACTAACACCTACTCTCAGTTTCTTGCTATCAATAAAGTTAGCACAAACAAGCCCCAAAAGTTCTGGGTGGTTACAGCATGGCAATCTGGATATTCAGGCAAATAAATTAGCAGGAAGACATATCAAGTGCAGGCATGACACAATATTACTTTATTTTCCCCCCAGATTTATTGGACAGGGAAATATTTTAAAAAGGTTGGCTGCCAACTTTATTATGCTGGGAGCGTAAAATCATGGAAAGATATCTATGCATATGATAGGCTTGCCCTATTATTATCCAAGTTTGGCTTAATATCCATAAATACTTTAATATGACTTTTAGCACAATAATATAGCTATAAATGAATTCTATACCCAAAATATAGAATTTATTATTATAAATGAGGAACTATGAAATGTACCATGCATGGGGGGGGGGGAATCTTTTACAATGAAAAGCCAGTGTCACTTTGGATTTACAGAGTCCCTCTCTGCTTCTGAACTAGCTCTTTACCAACAAAATGGAAAATTGTCCAATATTATTACATGTGGTCAGTGTATAATGTGTTTAAAACCTGAACAGCCTTTTATAAGTGTTATAATATGTTTCTGTTTTGTTTTCTGTTCTTTTTTTCTTCTCTTGTATCTTTTTCCTTTCTTTTTGTATACTAAAGCATAACAGTAAAAAAGATGTAATATATGGCTTTAATTCAAGCACTGAGATGTCAGCAATTAAATAGCCAAGAATCCTTTCCATATGGCACATAATCCATAAAATCCTCTTGTAGATTCCCTATCTAGAAGTGATAGCTGATTAGAAATCACAATGGTGGTGAAAACAGTAGATAATTAGACATGAAACTACTACTATGCACAACCACATTTTCTGGAGAAGAGTAAGATCAAATTGTGGGGTGAATTTTACACATCAGTTAAGTCATTCCCCCCCTTTTTTTTTCCAGATAACGACGACTTCATGTTGTGCGGCAGTTACGCCCCTTCCTGGATCAGGAGGACCTCCGCACGGTCACTCATGCCCTGGTCACCTCCGGGTTGGACTATTGTAATGCGCTCTACATGGGGCTACCCTTGAAGAGTATCTGGAAGCTACAGCTGGTGCAGAATGCGGTGGCGCGGACAGTTCTCAATGCCCCTAGGAGGGCATGTATAACACCGCTGTTGCATCAGCTGCATTGGTTACCAGTTTGTTTCCGGGTCCAATTCAAGGTGTTGGTCATCACCTTTAAAGCCCTTCATGGCATGGGACCAGGTTATCTAAGGAACCGCCTCGCCCCGGTCATTTCAGCCCGCCCCACTCGGTCCAGCAGAAGGGGCAGGTTGAAGACCCCACCAGTCAAGGAATTTCGATTGGTGGGGTCTAGGCAGAGAGCCTTTTCTGCTGCAGCTCCTGCCTCCTGAGATCCGGTGTGCCCCCTCCCTCATGGCCTTCAGGAAAGGGATTAAATCCTGGCTCTGCCAGAAGGCCTGGGGGGTGGAGGGGGGCCCATACCTATGGAGATGGCTGGTGGGGTGATGGGTTTGTCCCCCCCCCCCAGCATCTTGCAGGTTTTTAGGGCTAAAAATTATAGGAGGTTTTAGGGCATTTTTAATATATGTTTTTTAATTATTTATAGATTTTATCCATGGTTGGAGGGACTTGTGTTTTTTCTTTTTTATTATTGTGAGCCGCCCAGAGACACCCGTTGGGGGAGATGGGCGGCATACAAGTTTGAGAATAAATAAATAATTAAATAAACAAACAAACAAAAATCTCATCTTGGAAAGGTGATGGAGTGATGGAGAACTCTCTGCCATCTTCCAACAATAAGGTAAACCCAAGGAGATCACCAGAAAAATGCAAAATGAATTCTTAAGCATGAGGAAAAAAAAAAAGGAAATGAGAAACAGAAGTGTCAGGGGGAGAAGACTTCATATCTGAAGACAGATTTTAGCACAATGTTAGCTGAAGTATTTAACTGGCTAAATACTCTTAAAATATATGTTCTCCCTTTTCTTTCACAGGGAAGAATAGCTCTTCTAAAATAGTGCTGCTACAATATCCTGTACAATGCAGAATCAAAACCCAAGTGCTTCTGTTAATGAACATTAATTTAAATGTATTCAGTGGACTAATCAATTAATCACCTAATGATAGAAAATATTTCTTTGTGTTTGCTTTTTCCTTTGCTTTGCAAAACAAATTTCAGGCTGTTGAACGAGGACACAACCGGTAAGAAACAGTAATTATTGAAAGACCCAAAGCCAGATTTGATTAGTTTTATACAGATTTACAAAATATAACCCCTAATCTGATCTTTGAACTTTCTCTTTAGCTGCAGGAGACCATGAATTATAATATCTACTTCTCAATAACTCTAATACACTTTGCTATATATAATGTAGGGAGAAAAGCAAGCAGCCTTGCCTTTGTTTTGACTGCAGAAATATTCAGAAAATTGCTTCCAAAACAAAGAATTCAATCAACGACAGCATTGGCAATTAAAGATAAGATATGGCTGAACATGCTGAATATGACTGTCATATAACATCTCTGCACATGTCCAAGCCTTCAAATGGATAGAAATGTACGACTTGTGTCACCCTGGTGAGCAGCTGTCAGCGAATACAACAGATTGGAAAAGAGAAAATCTATTACAAAGAAAATGATGCAGCCACCAGATCCAGGGAGTCATTCTCCAGTGAACCAGGACTTTGTAGAAGGTGTAATATGATATTCCGAGAACTTGTAAAGGCCACCAGGCCCGTCTTCCTGACACTTTCCAAATAGGCTATTTCTTTTAACTATCTCCTTCTGCAGAAATGTTGGAGCTCCTCACTTACCACTAGTTCTTCCCATTATGGCTCTAATTATGTATGAGCCTGCAGGGCTAACAAAATGGAAGCACAGCGTGAGTTTTTTATAAGCCCAGGTAGCTCAACGAACATCACTGTTTCACCCAGGACTGGAACAGACAGCCTTTCACAAGGAGTAAATATCTATGAACTCTGAGTAGAAGCTGGGGCAGAGTTTAATTTACTAAGGTGTTGCTGCAATTTACATGCAAATGGAATTAAACTAAGCTACATTTAATGGTGTCTATTTCCGAACCAAGTTCCTTTCAAATAATTTAAACATGTTACCTCATTTTTGCATTATGAGAAAGGGAAAGAGGGTGCAGATTTGCCTCTGCTGTTGAATACCTGTAGTGAAGAAAAAGCCTTCTATAAAATATATTTACAGGTCTGGTAAATATGACTGTTGCTTGGGATTAGCAATGTGACAGCAAGGTTGATCCTGCCATGCAGCATGATGAAGTGTCCTGCTTCAGGCACAGAAGAACAGGAACAAGCCAAGCTAAGAATTGAGATCTGAATGGTTCAATAAGACTTCATAAAATGCTGGCCTAAGAACAAATTGAGTCACTATTCAGACTTTTGGTCAGACAAGTAAATGTATTGGCTTAGCACTATGCACCAGTTAAACAAGGTGGTCCTTGACACAAGTCCCCCATTTCTGTGCTAAATATTATCTTACTGCGCATCTTCTTTGGTGATATTTCCTGTGCTTTTGACATATGCATAATTTGAAGACCTTGATAGATCTGCTGAATCTGACATCTCTGGCAAGCTGATTAGGTGCTACAGGATATCCTGCTCAGTAGAACTATTGCATTTCATAAAATTAAGGCACCTGTTCTGGCCTCCCAATACTTCTTGATAATTCCAACAAGAAATTATGGTGGAATTGACATGGTATGTTCACAACATGTTTCATAGACGGGTGAGATAATGTCATCATATATTAATATTACCATATTTTCTCAACTTATTTCCTTAATCAGTTTTTAAACTCTCTTTGTGTTTATATCTCTGCATATGCATATTCATATTAAAATACTACTTATAAGAAAGAGGTTTATAGATATAGGGAAATACATAACTTTTAAAAATAATTAAATCAAAAAATGATACTTCCCTTTCCGATTGCCACTATTTTAGCAGGTGATTAGGGATCAGGAGGGATCATTTCAGTGTAATTAATTATATTATATAATTATATAGTTATAAAACAATATCCAGAAAATATTTAACAAATGAAAGCATTTTTTGAATTAATTACCTTACTAAAACAGTGTTGATTCTTTCATGTCAGTATTTAAATGTCATTTTATATATGTATATGCAAGTGTATATATAGATATACATATGTGTATATATGTGTGTGTGTGTATGTGCTTATATGCATGCACACACACTCATGCACACATACAGTGATGTAGCATTAGTATGATATGTATAAAAAGGATATTCAACTGAAATACTCATGCTAAATCATAACTTTTGAAAAAGATAGAAGAATGGTAGTATGGGCATTGGTATGGACAGATCATAGTGGGGTATACATAGTAAACACATACTTCACCAGTATAAGTGTGGAAAATCAAACGCAATGCCACTTCTGGTTTATAGCGGAAGAAAGAAGACAGCTATGCATTGGAAGGCTTCTGCCTGAAGGACCTCAAAGTAAATGTAAAAATTTCTAAGGTGATTAAAACCAGTAAAGATTGTGTACTATAATTCACAGAGAAGCTGACAATTGATAGTTCTAAGTAAGGTAAGAATGAATATCAGATTTACCTTACTAATAGCAAATGATCTGTTTAGATACCAAATGATCAGGTCTAGCTACCAAAGTCTCCATCTGCTATTTTGCAACAAATTGCTCCTGAAGGGGACAATAACATTTTGGTGGAATGTTTTAGGCAACTGACTATACTCTGGCTGGATTATGTTGCATTTTGATACTAGATTGATATGACTTATATAACAAATATATAACTTATATAACTGTGATGGAATGGTTTGGTGAAGGCCGTGCTCAGGGAGATAAGCATTTCCTTAGCCCCCAGCAGGAGCATGGGAAGGTGAAGAGGATGAGACTGGCACCACCCTAAGGAATTTGCGGTGTTTGCTTGCTGGCTTGGGAAGTTTAGATTCAGTCTGGCAAGATTCTGTCTTGTGGGTGAAAGCTAATAAAAGCTATCGAACTAGACCTGTACTGTCTCATGGAGTTCTTTGGGTTGAACCTGACAACAACAGAACAATATTATAACAAAAATATACTTGCTTTTTACAATTTATGGAAATAAGAATAAAATCATGAAAAGACCAGTCCTCTTGATACAAACTTTCAAGTTGTGAACTTCCACTGATAGAAACAAGATGGACCCAGAAGTTGGAACTGGAAGTCAGGATGAAAGTTGGGAGAAGACGTACCACAAACTAACCCCCTCCCCATCTCCCCACTTCCGGTTTCAACTTCCAGTCCTGACTTCTCTCTCATGGTCAGTTGTGTTTGGTGTGTGGTGACTGCAAATTGCAAATGTCTGCAATTAAGCACAAGAGTGCTAATGGGGAAGGGGGTAGTGCGAAGATGTGGCAATCCGTTACAATGCTCATGAAGATGGAGATATTGAAGAAAATGGAAGGGGGGAGAAGAGGCAGACATGGCACCTTCCTATGGCATGAATTGTTCCACAATCAGAATGATCATCAAGATCATGGAATATGTCAAATGTTCAGTGCCTATGCAATCTATGATAATAAGCAAGAGGAGAGGAAAAGTGATGGAAGAGATGGAGGCACTGCTCAGCATGTGGATCAAAGACCAGCATCAGCGGTGTGTGCTGCTTAGCCTAATGCTGATCCAGGAGAAGAGTAAGAGCTTATTCCATGACTTACAACAGAAGGCTGGTGAAGGTGCTGCTGAAGAGGTGTTCGCTGCAAGCCATGGGTGGTTCCACTGTTTTAAGGCTCATATGAATCTTCATAACACAAAAGTCAGTGGCGAGGCAGCAAGTGCAGACGAGGAACAAGGAGTTCCCAGAAACCCTCAAGGAGATCATCAAGGAAGATAGTTATTTGCCCCAGCAAATATTCAATGTGGATTAAATGGGGCTTTATTGGAAGAAAATGCCAGGCAGAACATACATCAGCAAGGAGGAGAAGATCATGCCAAGCTTCAAAGCTGTGAAGGATAGGCTAACTATACTGCTAGGTGGCAATGCTTCTGGTGACCTGAGCCTAAAACCACTCCTAGTCTACCATTGAGAACCTGCAAGCTCTCAAGAACATCTCAAAAAACTCACTTCCTGCTGTGTGGAAGGCTAACCAGAAAGCTTGGGTCACCCTTCTCATCTTTGAAGACTGGTTTTTCCACCATTTCCACCATTTCATCCCAGAAGTGGAGAAGTACTGCCATGCAAAAAACACCAACTTCAAGATTCTGCTCATATTGGATAATGCCCTGGGTCATCCACCTTACCTGAACATGAAGGTTGTGTATCTGCCTCCCAACACCATTTCCTTCCTGCAGCCGATGGACCAGGGACTGATAGCAACCTTCAAAAAATACTATCTGGTACACGTTTAGGCAGGCAGTTCAGGCAACCGAAGCAGACTCTCAGATGACCTTGTGCCAGTTTTGGAAGTCCTACGACATCTACAAAGCCATCAAGAACATTGATGCAGCCTGGTGTGAGGTTACCCCTGTGAACATGAACGGGGTGTGGAATTGTCTGTGCCATCAGTTTGTTCATGACTCTTGTGGGCTTGAGGCAGAAAGGGAGTCACAGGCTGTTATCAGCAACTTGGTTGCCCTCAGCAAGGAGCTTCAGCAAAACCTGGAGGAGGGGGGCTTTCATGAGCTGCTAGCTGCACAGATAGACCTCATGGAGTTGGAGGAGCAGCAAAAAGAAGAGGAAGAGGAAGAGATCAAACCACCAAAATGGTTCCAGACCAAGCAGATGGCAGAGGGGTTCAGCTTAATTGAGAAAGCGCTAGCATTGTTTGAGATGCAGGACCCTAATGTGGAGTGTTTCACCAAGATGTCTGCAGCTGTCCATGATGCAATCCAGAGCTATAGTATCATTTATGAGGAGAAGAGGAAGACCACCACCCAAAGTTCACTGGACCGCTTCTTCAGGAAGGTGGAAAAAAGTGCTGTTTCAACTACAGTGGGCAAGCCTACGCCATCTCCACAAACACCTGCATCATTGCTGCAAGCACTTACTTCAACACTGCCACTTATGTAAGGTACGAACTGTGCATGTTTTTTATGCTTGTTGGACTTGCAAACAAAACAGACTTACAAACAGCCTCTTGGAACATAACCCGCTCGTAAGTAGGGGACTATCTGTACAGTGATCACTGTACGTGGGCTGCAGCAATACAAATGACCAGTAGATGACAACAAATGAGAGTTTTCTGCCTCTATTTGCTGCCATCTAGTGGTCTGGATTTGTACAGTACAGATATGGTAGCCCAGCTCTAATAGAATGCATCCAGTACATTAGCAAATAGAAGCATGCCTGCTTATTTGAATCTCTGTAAATTGTGCTAATTTGGAATACATTTGGATGATTGGCTCTACACATTTCTATTGTAATCATTTCTAGAGGAACTGTGTTAGACTTTTGTAGCAAAAACAATGTATAATCTTGTGGCACTTTAAGGACTAACAAATTTATTTTGACATAAGCTTTAGTGGCTGCAGAATCACTTAATAAAGTGGAATGTGAACCAGAAAAGCTTATCTGATGATAAATTTGTAGTCTTTAAAGCGCCACAGGAACACTGTTTTTCTTTCTATTTGACTCATCTGTTTCTTCCAGGCTGATTCATTAGATTAGGTTTTCCCAAACCTCATATTGTCCTGCTGTTTGAATCTTCTAGCATTCACTTTTGTCTATCTTGCAGCTCTTAAAGATAGGAATGCTGGCAGAGGCTGTACTTGTGTTCTGCAAATGTTCCTTTGTGTTGTAAATGTTTACAAATGAGGAATGTAAAGATATCAGTATAGGCTGGCCAGATGCAACAGGGAATGTGGTAAATGCCCCTTTCAGAGCTGTGGAGTAAACGGAATTTCTGCAGGTATGAAGATCGTATGTATGTTTTAAAGGTGCACAAGCCAGAATGAAAATCAGTGTTGATTTTTATGTAGTTTAAGGAGCAGATCAAGAATGGCCACTTGCAAAAGAGGACATACAATATGCTGAGTAGGAATGATGGGAACTGAAATCCAACTCATTTAGAGATTGAGGAAAGCTCTATAACACCTTGATGTTTGGGCATCACAAGAAGGCAGAAACCAGGAGCCACCTCCATCTGGGAAAAGCTTTCTGTTTTAAAAAAGATGTGTTTAGTGAAATATATCCAAGTCTTTTTTTAAAAGAAACCCATCTATATTGAGCTTCTTTTCCAATTAACTTCTCTTGCTATGGAATCCTATTTCATAATTTGAATGAAATGGGGTTCTGGAGAAGAAGGGAAAGGAAAGAAATGGACAGGTCTTAAGATACACACAGACACATAGTTACTCATATGACCTATACATAACATCAAACACTTTTTATGCTCAGACAGAAAAATACGGGATATTTCAATCCCAGAATGGACCATTCCACATGTTCCAGATTTTGGGGGGGGGGGCATTGACTCATTTCAAAGTTGAAATGTTCCATGATGGAATAGTTCACACCCATATTGGAAATACAGAGTTAGCTAGTATGGCCTTTTCTGCAGCAACATTTTGATCATGAAATCCCCTTGCTAGAAGGACAGTTTGGCACAAATGGAACACAGAATAATCCATTTTGAAATCAGACCACTTCTGAACACTTCAGAATGGACTATTCCAATGGATGGATGAGTGTGTGTGTGGATGGAGGTAGATAGGTAGAGGGAGGGAGGGAGACTGATTTGATAAGGCTGCCCAACTCATGACAATTCTTATCAAAACTATTAGAATTTGGAATATTCTGTGATGGAACAGAATGCATACTCATATTTTTACGTATCTTAAGCTCTGAAAATATGAATATGGTAAAACAGTAAGTGAATGCTACTTCTCAAGCAAGTCTGGAACCATCAAGAATGGAATTTTTAAAACTACTTCTATGCACCATAAAGTTTTTGATACAGAACCTATTAGGGGCCTAAGGCTCTCAAAACTGGCCACAAAAAAATCTTGGTATAAATCCTAGGTTACTTATAGCTTTTAGGATAAGACTATGAAATGATATGTGAGTAACATAAAATACCTCACTCTTTTCTTGCATAATCAGCAAAGGAACACATTCTTTTCAGTGCAATTCTATGCATCTCAGAGCACCTTTTCTGCCAATTTCTCATAAAGCAGCAATATTACAATTAAAGATAATAATTGGGTGACAGAGTTTTTTTTCTTGAATCATTGATTACTATTCAGTTGCAACATCAAATACGGTATCTTTAAGAAGCAGTAGTTGAGCCTAAATATACAGTATATGCCTACTGGTTTTTTAGAGAAGTTTAATTCTGTCAAGTCTGCTTTACAATAAAGTAGAATTAACTCATCTGGTTGTGATTCCTATCTGGTTTACCCCACAAGGCCAACATTAATCTTGTAAGTACATCTCTCCCCCATCTCCTTTACAGCCCAAGAAACTAGAGAGGGTCCCTTCTGAGCCTCTTCCCCCCCCCCATCCAATTGCAGACTATATGTCTCTTAACTGACCATTCCCTTGGCAGCGTGTCTTGGCGCAGTCTCCCAAGGTCTTTCCCACATACCATCACAATATCAGGATGAAAAAAGATTTCAAATGGGGAAATCCATGCATATGGAAATACTTTTGTGAGGAAAATGAGAAAAATATATCTTTGGGTGAATCTTTGGGTAAAAGAAGCAAGTTTTTAGAGGCCTCAGATGAATGGGATCACCTTAATAAAATTGAAACATAAAGGAATGTGCAGCACCTTTGAAGCTGGTATGAACTGGGCTGATTGTAAACCCCTTATCACAAACATCCCCATAGCAACGTAAGAGAGGATGTCTTCTTCCTGGCAGTTGGCACCTTGAACAATTTGTTTCTTCCCCTCTGACACTATTGCTTTCCTTATACTGTAGATAGCAGTTTCCACACTTTCCTAGGACAGTTCATGCATAACCATAATATCCATCTATCTGCTGAGCCACACAGAGAATTTGCTCATAATTTTGTTTATCTATCTTTTCTAAACTTTAATCTCCACTTATGAATATATCTAAAAAATAATAATAGATGAGCAATTAAAAAAAAAAAAACTGACACATCCCAATGTTTATTCTAAGAACTAGAAAACTCATCAATTCGGCTAGTTTGTCAAATCTTTCAATTTAAATCATGTTTGAAGAAAAAATGAATCTAATATCAATTTTAAACTCTCTGCTATTAAAAACTTAAGAGCAATATTTTAAATCATATACACCAAAATAAATCCTTCACTAAAAGAATGCAGCAATAAGATGACTGCTCAATTTGAAAGCCATGTTAATGGAAGATGCAGTATTAATGTCAAAATCTTCTAAATGCACACAGAAATTTAAACGCTGATAAATGCTTTCCAAATTTTTGCTCCTGACAGATGAATATGTGATGCCATTTAAATGTATGCATATATACACACATTACACATCTCAAGAAATTACTTCCAATGAACAGGGTGATTTATATATTCAAGTAAAAAAATGTAAGTGTCCAGTTTTGATCTGCCATCCAATCTGTTCACTTGAGAAACAGCTGTTGAAATACATTTCTGCTAAAGACAAAATTCAATACCATCTACTGTTCTCATGGAGACAAAATGGTATAGTCACAGACTGGGGCTGAATACCCAAATTTACTTACAGTCAGCATTAGAAGTTCAAGCTTTCCAGGCAAAATACTAGTGTCACATTCAAAGGACTGAACATCAAAGAAGTGGTTTAGACAAAAACAATAGTTGGTTATTCCATGAAGTTGGTTATATGAGTCAAAACTCAGAGTCTGCACTGCTGCTGGTATTATTCCAGCACCTGGCAGGTTTTGTATGAAAGCACTTATGCTGGGAGCTTTGTAGCCCCTGTCCTGAACTAGCCAGTGCTACTTATTTTGAATTGGAATGGAGAACCTTCTAAATGCTGAGATCATTACTCCCATATGTCCCTTCTTGAACCCTGATATTCCTTTGTCTGTCTGTCTGGTGGGCTTGGAGAACAAGTTGTTTCACCCGGGATATCACAGCCCACAGTCCACAGTCCACATTCAGAGGATGTGGATTTTGTTCTCCCATAACTTCTGTGCTAGACCCTGTTTTCTTCAAATTAATTCAACAATTTAGGTGCTTTAGGTGAAGATTTGTCCTTTAGGTGAAGATTTATCCTTTAGGTGAAGATTTGTCCTGGCATTCATAGCATAGTACTGTTTAATTTTTTTTACACATTCATAAATATAAAGTAGATCTTTAACAAGGTGGAGGTAAATCTCGGGTTTTATGAACAGAAATAATATAACTTTCTGCCATCAGCTTGGGGACCCAGGTGTGTGGTAAAGCCTGTTGATTGTTGTTGGCAGTTCTTGGTATACCTCAGCTACTGATGGTGTTATTGTATGTGTATGTGTGTGTGTGTGTGTGTGTGTGTGTGCTTTTTGCATTTTTCTATATAGTTTTAATTGCTGTGAGCCACCTAGAGTCATGTATTTGAGATAGGCAGCTATATACATTGAGATAAATAAATGGCAGTCACTTCATGTAGTGAAAATAATTTCACTTTGAACATTCCTTTACCCATTGCAGGTTTACAGTCATTATGATTTGTTTTTCAAGATGTTTAAAGATGACATATTTTATGTGAATACATTATACATTTACTTTGGACTCTGCTGTGAAAGATCTCCTGTTACACCTCTATAATAAGTTCTTTGTTTATAAAGGTCTAAAGGCCATAGAACTTCATTTTGTTTGGACTAACAAGACAATATTTTTGAAAAACTTACATAATGTACATATGAAGAAATATTCCTATTTCACTGTGGTAGGTGCATGTATGTGTTGGTATGTATTCGTGTGTATATGTATGTGTTGGTGTGTATCATATGTATTATTCTTAGATGACATTGTGATATTCAAAACTAAATTTTACACAAAAGGAAGAACTGAATAAGATGAGCCACTTGGAAAATATATAGAGAAACTAAGGTTACCATACTTAGGCTGCCGAAATCCAGATGGCCATTGGATTACAGACAAGAAATGCAAAATACTATAACTCATTGTTGCTGTCTTGTGGCCATCCAGATTTTTGTAGCCCAGCTATGATAGCCCTAGCACAAGCTAAAATCCCAGGATTATATGCAGCTCCTGAAAAATTTAGGTACAGTCTCAGACATCTGGATATTTGGTCACATCTGCTGGAAAGTTCTGCTGCCCATTCCTTAGTAGAATGAATAGAAGTACCACAAATATCTTTCCTGTAGATATTTGATTATATTTAGGTGAAGCTTCCAAAAGAACAGTTCCCAGTAGATTTACTCTTTAATAATTAGATTTCTATAGGGCTTCTGGGTGAAGAGTATAGCGAACTAAAACATCTCTGAAGGAGTGGAGGTGGTGTTGTGGTGCAGACCAGTGGCCAGGCAACAAATCCAGGTCAGCAGAGCCTCTCCAGATAAGGAGAGACCAAGAGATTGCCTACCTGCACTCCAGATGGCTGTTCCTTGTGAGGAGACCACAGGATCTGAAGATCTGTGTGGTCGACTTGTGAGTTGAGTGGCTGGGAGACTCAGAAGAGACATCTAGCTCACAGCTGCAGCAGAGCATTTAAGGACACTGGGTTTGACCAAAATCTCACTTCCCTAAATACATTTGGATATAATAATTTTAAAATTAGAGATCTTCAGAGCAGCAGGAAAGGGGGGGAAATAACACCCTTGGTCAGTCACCCTTCATTCTGGATTAAAGAAATGAAAAGTGCAAAATAATAGCTTTAAGAATTTAGGAATAACAGCAAAAAGCTTAACAAGATTTTGATTTATTTTTTTACTGACAAGCTCAAACAGAAGAAGATACAATTTCATTAGGATAAATTGGAAGGTGTGATTTTTACTTTTAAACAGCAGAGGTTTTGACTTAACTCAGTTCTAAAAGCAAGAGCTTTCCTAGAAAAAAATTAAAGAAGAAATGGAAAAAAATGCCAATGGAAGTGACAGAAGGAATTATGCAACAGACACAACAAGAAACTGAGGAAGAGGCTATCATGTTAGGCACTACAGGCACTGATTTTTCTAAATTTTTGGCATCAGTATGGATTTTAAATGCCTAATTTGGAATATAAAGGAGCAAATACCCCTCAGAAAAGAAGAAAATTATTTCACTATTTGAAAAAATTGAAACAAGTTGTAATTTGCTTATGAGAAACATGTATTAGAAAAAAGGACAAAAAATATTTGATTTGTAAAAATGTAGGTGAAGAGTTTATTTCAATGGGAACCAAAAAGAAAAATGGAGCTGTTTTGTATATAAATCCACAACTATAAACAGAGCTGATATTGGATGATGACTGTGGCAGATATGTTAGGGTTGAAATTAATTTAAATAGGGCTAAGAACTACTGAACTTACCATATGAAAATTGGCAAGACTGGAATGGAGTGGTGTGTCCACAAAAAGACAGAACTTCTGAGAAAGATATTAAGAGAACACAGAGCAAACTACCAAAAATGTTTTTTGACATAATGGACAATTTAGAGCTTGTACTTGTATGGTGACATGAAAATGGTGATTGAGAAGAATAGATTTATTTTTATGAAAGACACATATTTTTTTCAAGAATTGATATGTTCTGGATTTCTAAGAATTTAGCTACTAGTATTAACAAAGGGGAGATACTGCCAAAAAACTTTTTCAGATCATAATCCAATGACTTTGACCTTTAAAAAGAAAATTAATTCCTTTAGATGGAGGTTGAATGAGACACTCTTACAAAAAGAAACAATAGTGGAGGATTGTAAAAAGAAGTTGAAATAATTTTTGAGAATAATCTTAATAAACGTACAGATATAAGGACAGTGTGGAATGTGAGTAAAGCTTTTATGAGGATATTCTAAACAATATAATAGTAAACTTAAAAAGCAGAGACAAGAGAAAACACAAGCATTATTAGATGAGATAAAAATGAAAGAAGAAGACTTAAAGAAATTTCTAGGAAAGGAAACTATTTTGCACAAATCAAACTTCTACAGAAACAAGATTATTATATGCACAAAGATTGAAAGACTCTGAAATACCAATGGTGGAGGAATGATTGGTGAAGGTGACAGAATTTGAAGAGATGGCAAAATTTACTTGTTTAATTAAGGAAAAGACAATAACTACATAACTACCTTTATGGATTTTTGGCTGAAAACGTTAAAAAATGAACTTGTGATTTATGGTTTTGATGATTAGAAAGGCTAGAATATGATGTAACCTTAGAGAGAGAGGATAAAATATAAATGCATTTATAACTGCTGTAAAGAAGATCAGAAGCCACTCCTTTATATATATTTTTTCTCTTTCTTTTAAAGGCACTACATTTAATGCTGCCAAAGCAAACTCTTACTTTATTTACATGCAACTTCTTTCTTTGAACATATTTGCCCAAACATATCATGATGGCAGGGGATGGGGCTTCCTTATGCAGGGTTCCATTCCTTCCTCACATGGACCTCTGTTTGTTCAAATGCATTTCTACAGATTACAGTTGGGGACACTACAAGATTTGTGACACAATTTGTGTCACACAGCAAGGCTAACAACCAAATAATTCAGTTACAGTTGGTGCCAAGACTTGATAGCTTTTGACGTTAGCCCAGACCTACTATTCAGCCAGGCTTCAGATCAAATCTATTCTGCTGTATTGTTGTTAGACTGCAACCATATACTAAAATCATTTACGCAAATAGTTTTATTGTTTTGTGGTACTGTATCCTGCTTTAGGATAACTTTTGATAAAAACATCCTAAAACCCAATATATATAGTGTAGGCATTATACTGTGATATGGTCTGCTTAAAAAACTCTCAGGTATGGTACAAGATGATACTTACTTTGCTCATCTAAATACATAATATGAGTTTTTGTATTCTTGGTTCACTATTAACCTAATTTAATATATGGACTTCCTGGCTCTGTGGTTCACTTTATTATTTTTTAACTACACGCATATTACTGAAGAATAAATAAATGCTAGCTATATGGACATGTTTATATATGTAATTCCTTCCATTTTCATATTCTGAGTTCTTCCTAACTATGAAATTGCACGTCTTCCAGAAATGGGAAGAGTGTTTTTTAAAAAAAAAAAAACTGTGGCAAACTGCCAATAATGAAAATAAAGTAAATTATTTATCCACAAAGCAAATAGCCTATAAAGTCAATTGACCCATTAATATCTATGATGGAAAGCTTTAAAAATTTCTAAATTCATTTCTAAATATTGTAAACATTAATGAACTTTTGCTGAATTTAGGAGTTTGGTGTCTATAAAAGAAGATACAGCTAGGCTGTGATTTTAAGAAAGCTATGATTCAAAGTGAATCATTAAAATACATTGTAAATTTTAAAGTACTGCTGCTAAAATTCCCAAGTAAATTTAATATCAAGAGCTTTTTACCTTTGTTGGATAATTAGTGGAGCTGAGTATTTTCTTAACATTGGTGGTGAGCAGATACAGAAGACTGGTTTTGAGGAACATGTACAAAGGGGATATTTTCTCAGAAGAAATAACCAGTCAGGTGATGACATACAGTAACTTCTGTTTTCATCCTCTGGAAAAAGATGCTTTGGCTGAATCAAAGTGATTATTTCCTTTTCTCTCCTAAAGTTGCCAGTCACATTTGCAGATGGAAAAATGTGGTGGTCTTTCCATTCCTGAATAGAAATGGTGGGAATTATAATTTTCTTCAGTGGTCTTTGTTTTAATTCCTCCAATGTGTTAAATAAAGTGACATACACTAGAACAACAAAATCAATCCTTGTCTTTTGAGGTGATTTCTAGTAGTAACAACATGCCATTGTATCACTTGGGCAAGTTTTCCTCTTTGAAAGATAACAGTTGCATAGTGGATGGAAAGAGCTCATGACCACTGCAGTAGGAAGTAGCTTTATATTAACAGTTTAAAAGAAATATGATTATTTAAAGTTAAAAATAAAAATCCTCTCTCTCTCTCTCTCTCTCCATCCATCTATCTGATGCTGCTTTTCTCTCTATTTGTCATTGACTGCATCTTATATCAGGTTTTTATTTACACATATAGAATAAGTTCAAAATAGAGTAAACAATTAACTGAGAACAAAAGAAGTCCTTCACCAACAGTGTACATAAGAGGCCTAAGAGCAGAGGATCTTGAGCAAATTTGGGGGATTGAAAATTTGGGTGCATGTGCTCACAAAGCTGGATCACTGTCAGAATTTTCTCCTCCTCTGCCTGGACAAGCCACAAGTAAAGACTCATGGTGTGTGGACCCCAAGCTGCATTGCTGTCAGTCTTTGCTTTTTCTCTACCTGGAAAAGCTGAATTTTCTGTGGTTGGTGCTATAGACAACAAATATCACACCAAAGTAAATGTGAAATAAGAAATGAGAGTTCCTATCTTAGAAATAAAATCTAGATTTCTGAAACGATGCAAAACTAAGCAAGTTCATCCTATGTACAGGTTTAAATATGATTGTTTTATTGATTATTTCTGATGAAAATGTTTTATAACATTTCAAGAATCCATCATTGTTTTATTTGGTATGCGGATCAAAATTCAATTATTAAAATTAAGCCCAATGAAATAAACATTTTAGGGGGTTGTGACACCACAATATTTAAAAATCTCTGTATGGAGGCAATGAAAAATAAGCATAGAATATGATAAAATGGCTCTCAGTTTTGACTCGATGAAAACAGCAGGGGTATATCCATGCCTCTAGCAAATATTTAGAAGTATGCTGATATGACAAATCAAAAGTGATGGCCTTAGCCCCCTCCACCCAGAAAGATAATCTGCAATTAACTTCAAAGCTAACATTTTCTAGAGATCTAAGAATAATAGAAATACAAATCTTGCTCAGTTTAATTAAACCAATAGTGCTAAGCCTGCAAGAAGGGGTGGAGAACATCGTAAATACAGTAAGGCAAAGGAAGCTACTTTGACAATTGTACTTTGAAGGAGATTTGTTAAGAGATGAGAACAGTGTAGGAAACTGGATCCAAGATGACACCAGAAGCAACATTTTAGCTTCATCTCATGAACACTGCACATAAAAAAGAGGAAAAATTTAGATAAAAGATGAAGTGAAAGACAAGCAAGGTACTTTACAAAATTTAGTAATAGTGATTATACTGTTATTGAATCCCAGTGAAATATGTTATGATGCATAATTAATAGAGGAAGTGTGTACAGAGGCATCCATGGGGGTATGAAAAAGTCAAGATGGTGACCCCATGAATGAAGCCCCATTCTGTTTGTTATGTGTGGTCTCCCTCTTGACTTTTTTTAAACCCATGCTTGGCCCATGGTCCCTGCCCCACAGATGCCCCTAAGTGTATGCATTCCAATGATCCACATTGGTGAAGTGCTTTATAACACAGAGACAAATTGCACAAAGCCCTCACAGAAGCACAATACCTGCCTTTCCACGAGAGTTGAAGCATGGTCAGTCTATCTCAATCCTCAGCCTGCCTCCCCAAATGCCTTCTGCTGATGCTGAGAGAAGTGAAACAGCTGCTCTGCTAATTGTAAGCAAGGCCTCACTTCACTTTACAGGATGGCTTTCCAGAGCTCCTTTGCTCACATCACCCTGAGAGAGAAGCTGCATTCTGAAGCCCTATCTCATTGGTTCTGAATAAAGTAACTCTTACTTCATACTGTTCCAAAATATATTTACAATAAATATACCAAATTAATGGTTAATTGTTATTTAGAACATTTGCATCTTACCTATTCTCCATGGATGGTAAGGTATTATAGAATTGTATAAAGTTCCCCATCCAGATATCATCCAGGATTTTCAACAGCGTTGCTGCTGATGTGCATTACCTCTACTCCTTGAGTGAAATACCTTTAATAGAGAGATATGATGGACAGAAATGATCTCAGATTGTTAAGGGGAGAGAAACTCAATCCAGCAAATTCAGTGAGACCATTTTTGCACAACAAACTCTTCTCTAATATGTAAAAAAATATGATTAACATAGTTTAATTAAGCAAAGTATACATATTAATTTACATATATTTAGCAACATCTAATTTCAAAAAATAGATGCATTAATGAACCATGCCTTGAGTACATGTAGAACAAAGGTTTTCATTACAATACCGAAAAAAATCAGGAAAAAAAAGAGAAATCTTTTCTGTATAAGAGCTTGCCATATGTATGGTTTGCAAAGAAAACCACAAGGAAAATTATAGCTACTGGGCAGCCTTAAAGCATCATAAAAATGCAGTGCTAACAACAATGAAATGGAGCTGTATATTCACTTTAAACATGAATGAGAAAATGAAATGAATGAGCCACAAATGCTTGATTCGTCTTTTTAATGAAAACAAATGGAAAAACAAAAGAGGACGAGAAATGAAATTTTGTTTGTTTTATGTTTCCATTCAATTCCACTTGTTCTTAATTGTTTTGCACTAGAGATATTGTTTTGCATTGGATACAGAGGCTGAAACACTCATTATGGCTCTCAGGAGGGGTGGAAGGTGGGAGAGAAGAGAGATCACGTGTGAAATTGAAAGATATCTAAGGGGCTCTATACAAGTGCAGCTTTTCACCCCAGGATCAGCATCCTTTTCAGGCATCATTGTGCAGTTTTATACAAAGACTTATACAATATATGTATATGTGTAGAGAGAGAGACAGACAGACAGACAGACAGACAGACAGACAGACAGACATACTTCCCAGGTAAACCAGACAGAAAGATGATAAGATGAGCTAATTCTACTTTATTGTAAGGATACATTAACAGAATCTTGCAAGTCTGAAAGTACAAATCTCCTGTCATGTCTTTTTACAGCTTGATAAGTTAAGGAGGACCCTTTCTGAGTTTCTTTCTGTGCCCATTATACAGCTGCACCCCCCCCACACAAACACATTTATCTGACTGTTCCCTAGGTAGCATCTCTTCCTCCTGTTTCCCAAGGTCATTCCCACATACTGTGACATATATAGATATAGATATACATCCAACATCTCCCAAGATTTCAGTGAAGTAACCCCATGTTCTTGTGAGATTTTCACATTCTCACCAAAAAAGAAGAAAAAAAAAAGTAAAAAAATCTGGCAATCTTTTGATATTTTAGCCATTTAAAATGTATATATTTAACTAATTTGTATTTAGTTTCGGGTTTCTATGGGAATCTTTATTCTTTCTAAAATTTGCCAGCTCCAATCCTTTAGAATGGAATTCCTAAAAATGTCGTATCAGTAGAATGAGAATAAAAATGTATATTTACTGTAATTAGGGAAGTTAATATAAATAACATAACATACAGTATATTGAATATTTTTATATTTTCAAAAAAGCAAGGGTCTAAATCTAAGGCTTAGGCCAAAAGAAACAACCCATTGGTTTATGTGGAACCTAGTCTAATCCTTTCAAGGGCAATTGAACTCATTTCCCATGTTGCACTGCAATGCACATAACATTGCAGCCATCTGTGTACTTCCAGAAGCCCTTCACCCATCATCATAATTTTTAAAGTTTCACCTTGAAAGAAGATGAAAGTGTGACCAGGACCTGAGAGTTATGTGTTCTCCACTAATTATTGCACATTGCAGGGAAGATTGATTGCTGGCCCTTTCAGGAAAATTGTCCATCACTGTTGAAAAACATCTGAGGAGGCCAGGGGTGATAGAACAATATGAAAACCACTGTACAAGGATAGAACTATAAAATGTTGAATTGAGGCCACAGGCTATTTAAAAATATAGAATAAAGCAGCTAATGAAAAAAGAGAGATTTTGGTAGACAATTGAGCCTTTGAGAAGACCAGAATACTGCTAGATTACTCTAACAAAAAAGATTAATCTGCCTGTATCTATAGCAAATTAAAGGTGAGTAAAAAGAAACAGGACTATATTGAATACATAGAGAGAAATTGCCAGTGTAACATTTATCCTTACTAATGTAATTAAAGATCTATGGCAGTGTTGTCCAAACTTGGCCACTTTAAGATGAGTGGACTTCAACTCCCAGAATTCCTCAGCCAGCCATGTCCACTCATCTTAAAGTGGCCAAGTTTGGACAACACTGATCTATGGTTTAGTTATGATTAGTTACTTAACAGTAAAGATAGAGGTAGTGGCTCTTGCTCACTTTTAGCACCATGCTTTGCAGTTCAAGGTCTCAGGCTGATTTTGCAGTATCCCCAGATAGAACTGGAAGAAATCCCACCTGAAGCCTTGGAGACCCAATCAGTAGACAATACCGAACTGAGTTTTGGATCAGTGGTCTCACTCAGTATAAGATGCTTCTGCTGTTTCTATGTTTGCAGTACACACTATACTGATCATTAACTCCCTGAGTAATACAATCAGTGATTTGCAAATATTTGTTAATATTTCAAATTTAATCTACCCCCCAATTTAATCCAGGCTATAATGGTAGAAATTGTTGTGGCTATTCCTAATTATTATTTCTAAATGCTAGCAGTATTCATGGCATGTTAAGCAATGGTAGTGACTTCTGGTTTCTGCTGTAGTAAAGTCCCATAGGAAATGGTAAAGTAAATGGTTTGTTGTACTTCTGTCCAAAAGAGTCCATCTTTTCATTTGAAATGTTAAGCTACCAAAAATGTAGAACAATTTTAGCCCTTAAGTGATTAAACTACTATTTTTTTTCTTTTTTCTTTCTTCTTTTGATTATTTGGGGATGAATGAAAAACATTTCTTGCTTACGGTATGTTACATTCAAAATGGATGGCTTGCAATGGGAAAAAAAATTCTGCAGAGAATAAATGTTTTCAAGCCACAGTACATCTGCCATCATTGCTATGTGGAAATTGATGCCCTGGTTCAAGATGAAATGTTGTTTTTATGGTCAGTGGAGAGCAGGGTAGACTATAACTTCAATAATCTTTTGCTGTTTGAGAGCAAAGTGGACTAAGATTAGTGCAATAACAGGAGAATGAACATAGTTGTTTTTTTTTTAATTGTCTTGGTAAAATGTATCTTGACTATCCTCTTGCTTTTGTGATATGAAACAATTAAAGATGTAACCAGGTCCAAACAAGTTCTGGAATGCTCAGATGCTCATCAGTAAATGGACATGCCCATTCATACCTATCAACAAAGTAGCTTCAACAATTTTCATTTGATTTATTGCCCAGCGTATCCAATTATCGATGCTTGTAGTTTTGTAATTTCTTATGTAATATCAATATCCAGCCAGGTGATAATAGGTTGAAAGAATGCCTTTCATTGTCCTTTCTTATTGAAAGAAATAAGACAACTGGACTAAATATTACTTATAAATTATTTGACGGATACATAACTCCAATGTGCTGTCCAATTTTATGTCAACTCCCCAACCCCATTGCACCCTTTTGGCCTTCCAGAGAGAGCATCTGACATTAATAACAGCCAGTCTTGAACACTGGGGGATGTGGTAGGGGAGTGGGGGAGTCCAATGCTGGATTTCCTTCTTGCTCTGATATCAAAGGGGGAAGGAAAGGTAATATCTTTTATGGTCCCAATATGCTATTCCAGTGATTGTATCATTGCAGATTTATTTATCAGAGATGTGCAGATCACTTTTCAGTCCAATTCAGATTGTTAAATCAGTTTGAATTGATTATGTGATCTAATTCAGCAATTCAAATCAATTTAGAAAATTGAGTCAATTAAATTTTGTAGCTTTATTTGGAGCATCAAATTAGACCAAATCAATATTCAGAGTAGATTTTAAAATACATAATAATAAGGCTTATCTCCTTCCAAACTGGTAAACATTCATATGCATCTGATCTGATTTTACAGATAGATCAATCCAATTTGGAAAGTCAGTTTCATTTGTTGTTTTTACTAAATTGTCTTCTAAATGAACCTCCAAACTGAATAATTCCATAGCTCTAGTACTTATTTTAAAAATAGTATCTTGCCTTTAAATGGCTTTTAAGGTAGCTTACAAAATAGTTTGGTAACAATTTTGGCTACAAAATGGTTTTGGTTTAATGCTACCAATAACAAAAGAAAAATTAAAATACACAGTTGGAAGACCGCAACCTGAAATCCTGGAAAGTTAAAGTCCATTAACATTCATTGTCCAGTAAAATAGACAATGCTGGACTAGATGAAGAAAAAGTCAACCTGATGCAAGACTGTTCTCATCAAGAAAGATGGCACTGTTAGTTTTGACTGCAACAATTACATTTAGAGTGGGAGTGCAATCAGTCCCACTATCTCTGAACAAATGCTTATTTTTATCAGCATGGACAGTTCAAAGCCTTTTTGATCATAGATGCACTTGTAGGTCCCACTCTGGGGAAGAAAGTACATGCACAGTCCCAGGGGGTTCCTCCAGTGAGAAAGTGCTCATTTGTCATTTGTTTGCTCATGTGTTTCCTCATTCTTCTTTGACAAATGCAGTGCCCAAGAGGACAGATTTGCCTCCTGGGCCACTGGACAAAGATACTTCAACACAAAATCAGCAAAGCTGATAGGCATTCTCAGACTATCCAAATGTCACTCACTGTACACCCATAAAGATGAAGGAATTCTTCATTCAGTTGATTCAAATGAAATGCACCCCTTCTGAGAAAAGAGGACACAATGAGGTAGCTATTTATGTTCAGAACCTCTACTCAGAGTTTAGGATTTAATGTTTTAATTATTTGGCAAAGCGATGTTGGAACACAAGAGCTTCCCACGGAAATGTTCAGCACCAGATTATCAAATGACTTTGCTTTGTGTATAGGGGAGCAATTATGTCTCTTCAATTCAAAAGTCATTAGGGAAGGAAATGCATTACTTGAAGTACCTTTGTTATTTAGATATTCTTGCCAAATAGATGAAGACATTTGGTAGTGCCTGAATGGTACCTCAAGACTAAATGCACTGAGCACTTATGTATTTACGCAAGCATTCACATATTAATTTTCTTTAGTTTTCTTCAAGATGTCATCTCGCTCAGATGGAAATATTCTCTTCATGCTCTTCTTATGCAAATTAAATGTGCTGATTTGTTAGCAAGAGTTATTTTTATACCAAGTGAACTGGGTTTTTGAAGGCGACAGGCTTTATGTAGCACAGATGTGAAGGGCTAGATTGCAGTCTTCTGCCTGGTTAAAAAAAAGCAACTCATAAAAACTGTTCTGCAACTTTCAACATTATTCTGCCTCCTTCTGATTTGTAAGTGTACTGTTTTAGGTGCCACTTTTGTGCATGAACAAGGAGAAGGAAGGAAGGAAGGAAGGAAGGAAGGAAGGAAGGAAGGAAGGAAGGAAGGAAGGAAGGAAGGAAGGAAGGAAGGAAGGAAGGAAGGAAGGAAGGAAGGAAGATTCCAAATCAACCCAGTGGGAATTGAGAATGCCTACAGGCCATGGAAAATGGGGTGAGAAGGGCAAGGGAATAAAATATTGCAGAAGGGAGCATAGCTGACCAACTGAGCAGTGACCAAAAGCATCCCACAGGAGGGATTAAAATGAAGTTTAACTGGAATCCAGAAGGGAGCAAAATCAAGTATTCAATTTCCACAGAATTTGAGGTAGAACACACTCTATCCAGAAAAACATCCAGGTACTATTCATTCTTCTCCACCCAAAAAAAAAAAAAAACAACCCACAAAATTTGAATAGAAGCAAGAGGTGTTTAACTTGTATTAGAAGATAAGATGGCCGAAAGGGTTCTCTCACCTTTTTGTTTTGGCAAAAACCTGACATGTGAAAACAGTGCTCTTCTCTTTAAAGATCCTGAAATTCTGAAATATCAAAGCAAACTAAGGCATTTAAAGAATGTGAGACTGCTCTTTGCATGACAGGCTATTCCAATAAAGTGGAGAGGAAGGGAAGAAAAGGGGAAGGGAAGAAGACTATCCCTGAATGAAAGTTAAATTCTCTCCAGATCCTGGCTCTTATCCAGCAAATTTCTTTTGGCCTTTTAAGGGACAAAAATAGGCCAGAATCAGGCCAAATTGGAAAACTATTCCTAGAAGCCAATACAAAAATGAAATGGACTTATCTTGGTTTTACTAATGCCACTTCATACAGCAGATTCAACTATATTTTTCTCCATAATTGTCAGTGGAAAAAGTTGTTGTATATAGTATCAATATGAATGTACATTTTACAATCTATCTATCTATCTATCTATCTATCTATCTATCTATCTATCTATCTATCTATCTATTCAATTAATATAGCCGCCCAACTCAGACCAGTGACTCTGGGCGGCTAACAATAATAAAAACAATCAAGCCCTTAAAACAATACAAAAAAATAAATATAAATACAGCCAAGAGATCTTTAAAAATCATTGGTATCAGCACAACCATGAAATGAAGCCCTTCGCACACTCGGGACCTCAGGCCCAGGCATAAAGCCAGGTCTTCAAGGCTTCCAAAAAGCCAAAAGGGTCGGGACCATCCTAATCACAGGAAGGAGGATGTTCCCTCCTGAAATTAGGACATGTCTCCTGGTCCCCGCCAACTGACATTCCTTGGCTGATGGGACCCGGAGCATCCCCATCCTGCCAGACTGGATTGGACAGGTAGAAACAACTGGGAAAAGACAGTCCCTGAGGAACCCAGTCCCAAACCATGAAGGGCTTCAAAGGTGACAACCAGCACCTTGAATTGCACCCGGAAACACCCAGGCACCAGTGCAGCTCCCGAAGCAGTGGTGTTACATGTGCCAAGTAGCCAACACTATTTACAACCCAGGCAGCTGCATTCTGTACCAGCTGAAGCTTCCAAATGCTCTTCAAGGGCAGCCCCATGTAGAGCGCATTGCAATAGTCCAAATGGGAGGTCACAGTGAGTAGAGCCTTCCGGTCCAGGAATGGGCATGAGGTCACTGAGTGGTCAAGAAGAGCAAGGATGGAAGCATTGGCTCCATCCGGCTCCTGCCAGAGGTCATCCAAGAGTGTGATCAATGCCATTTCAGTCCCATATCCTGGCCTGAATCCTCACTGAAAGGGGTCCAGATAATCCGCTTCATGCAGAGCCCTTTGAAGCTGCCGTGCGACCACTTTCTCAACAACCTTCCCTAAAAAGGGGAGGTTGGAAACTGGATGAAAACTATCCAGATTAGTTAGGTTGAGTGATGGCCCCTTGAGGAGGGGATGCACCACCGCCTCCTTAAGAGCTGGCAGGACCACTCCCTCCCTTAAAGAGGAATTAACTACCATCTAGACCCAATTACATGTCCTCTCCTGGGCAGCCTTGACCAGCCAGAAGGGGCATGGATCTAACACAGAAGTGGCCAAACTAACAGCTACAAGAACCCTGTCCACTTCCTCAGGTTCAACAGGCTCAAACTCCTCTCAGATAAACATCCAAGACTCAGCCCCTGTAGCCCCCACTGGCCTTGCATCAAGGCTGGAATTCAATGCAGAGCGGATGTGAGTGACTTTACCTGCCAGATGCTCAGCATATTCCTCACAATGGCCCTGAAGGTAGACCCCCAAATTAATCCCTCCGAGGAGGGTCTGGGTCACCTGAAACAGGGCCACTGGGCAGCTATCTGCAGATGCAATAAGGACTGAGAAATAATTATGTTTCTCCACCCTTACTGTCACGAGGTAGGCTCTAATAGCGGATCTAGCTCGTGTTCGATCATCTTTGCTTCCTGGCTTCTGCCAGCAGTGCTCTAGGGGTCTCTTAGCCCTCTTAAGCTTCCTCAGCTCTTCCATATACCCCAGAGAGCTATGGGATCCATAGTCACAGATAGGCCACTCAGGCTCAATCCAATCCAAAGCTGCTCTCTCGTTCCATGTGGCCACCAAGGCTTCAGTCAGATCGTGCAGCAGACTTCCTGGAACAAGCCCAAGCTCCCTCTGAAACCAGTTGGGTCCATCAATCACCTGGGCGGGCCAATCCAATAGGCCCTGCCTCCTTGCAGAGGAGGGTGGCACCAGAGAACTGGAGGGTCACCAAGAAGTGATCTGACCATGACAGGGGAGAAACCAATACCTCCCCCAATTTCAGAACACTCTGCCACTGCTCTGACAGAAAAACCAGGTCAGGCAAATGACCACTATTATGCGTTGGGCCCTGGATGACTTTGGATAGGCCCATGGCTGTCAAGATGACCATAAACTCCCTGGCTACCTCTGACCCCACCTCCAAGGAAGGCATATTGAAATCCCCCAAGACCATAAGCCTGGGGAACTATACCACCAACCTGGCTACGGAGTCAAGGAGCTCAGGCAGGGAAGTTGCTATGCAGCAGGGGGGCTGGTACAGTAGCAACAGTCCCAACTGATCCCTCTTAGAGCCCATCTAACAAATAGGGTCTTGCACCTGGCAATCTGAGGAGCAGCGCCCCTGAATGCCTCCCAAGTATCTCGGGTGACCACTGCCACCCCACTGCCCCTATCCTGGGGTCTTGGCTGGTGCCACACCTGGAAACCAGCTGGGCACATCTCAGAAGGGGAACACCCCTTTGTTCTCCCAGCCAGGTCTCTGTAATACATGCCAGGTCAGCTTTCTCCTCCATGACCAAATCATGGATGAGGGTGGCCTTATACAAACCAATCTGGCATTCAGTAGCAGCAGCCAACAGCCCAGGGCCTTGAAAGTCTGCCAACTGGGGCCTCGGAGTGAGTTCAAGGAGCTGGAATGTGCCACAGGAACAATATACTTCTGGCCCATTCCCCATGTGCAGCCTGCTCTTCGTCTCCTGCCAAATTTTCCTATACCCATCACTACCAGGATGTTACAGCCTGTCCCTACTCCTCCAACACCTCCCCCTTCCCCCTGGCTAAATTGATCCATACCCAAGCCCCTCCCCCCGCACATCATACATACACCTCCAGTTACAGCCTCCTTCCGGGCAGCCAACCCATTTAGCATTCAGCACCTCCAGAGAAACGGCCCACTCCACCCGATACTCTCATCCTCCCCCCACCAACCCACTCTCACTCAATAAGCAGGAGCTCACACAAGCCACATCAGCTAATTCTGAGGGTGATCAGTTAGTTCCCCTCTCACCCATAGGCAGGGAAACAGACCCTATTCAGGGGAAGAAACACCCTTTCCTACCCCAACCCCAATCCATCTGTCCACAGAGTCTGTGGATTTGCCTGTCCCTCCACTTCATTCTCCAACACGTGAAGAAGGCAAAATGGCTGCATGGGTAGACAAGGGGAAGGGAGCCACAGCTTCAAGGATAGAGCTGAAAACAATACCTCAGCCTGACCTCGCATCTGCTGCAGCCCATTCCCTACCCCCCAAAATTCCTTTTGGATTTTGGAAATCTATATTGGAACAGAGAACAGTTTTCATGCTTGCACTAAATATGTTAAGTGTGTTATCTGGAATATTAGCACAGTGAGTGAATAACAAAAAGACACTTGCCTGGCATATTAGATTTTTTTTTTTATATTCCCCAGTGGGGAGGGAAAAACAATTGTGAGTGATAAATCCCATTTTCTAAAAGAAACTAAAAGGGTTTGACAGGGTCCACCCTGATCTCCTTTATATCCATCAGAATCTAGAAGACATCTTAAGAAAATGACAATGAATTATAATACTTATTTGAATGACCAGTGGTATCCAGCAGTAATAAATTTCAGACAAAAAAATTGGCCCAATTTGCATAGAACACTAAAAGATCAAAAGGCTTGTCTTCTGGACTAGATTAACCACTTAGTCTAGCATCATATACTGCACTGGGTACCATCTTCCCCTGACCCAAGAACCCTTTTATTCTTCATAAATGGATTCACCAGGCCCCTCAGAAATTCTGCTACCCCTCTTATTTTCTTGGCCAGGTTTGTCTCCTTATTCTTTACGTCATCTAACAGAGTAAAGAAGGGTTGGCATTTTGGGGAAAGATCGAAATCAGGACACATATTCTCCAGGACTTTTTTATAGATGAAAGATCAGGATTTACAGATTGAACAGACAAATCAGGATTTACAGATTGACAGAGCCAATACTGAACAAAAGAACCTTGGAATTACTTAGAGTTCCATCATGTGGGTGCTGTTTGTATGCCTGTCTTATGTGAGAGATGGGAACAGGCTTGGAAACTACCACTTTATTGCTTCAGAAAGTTTAACAGTTCCAAACTGCCAGTTCTTAACTGCTGATTACAAGCATCAATGGAAGTCAGCTTCCCTCCCTAAAGGCATTGTGGAGGCATAGTTTTCCTCTTTAGCAGATTGCTTCTCAAACCTACCATTGTTCATTTTATTACATATGCAAATCCTAAATTGTGGATAATCTTAAATAGAGTTACAAAGGAGAACCACAAGCTGTTGCTTAAAACCAACCTCTTCCCATTACAGGTAAGTATACTTAGGATTTAGCAGAATTTATCTAAATTCAAATCATACGGCACATTGCAGTTAACATACAACAGGAAGGAATCTTGCAGCTAACGCTGAGGATCATCTACAGTCCTTTTTGCAGTGGTAAATAATGGTTGGGTATTACATCTGAACTAACTCACAGAAAGTTCCTATTGGTACAGCAAAACATTTTTTTTTTTTTGTTAAGGCATCATTTCATTATTTCATCTGGATTTTGCTAAGTGTTTAGAAGAAGAAGGTTACTGTCAGATGTTTCTTTGGGGAGGCTTTTAGAAGACTGTTATGTATCCCAAACCAGAAGCAGTAATTGTTTCTAAAATTGCTTTAATTTGATCCTTTTCATAGGAAAACATGTTTAGCATTCTCCATTTCATTAGTAATGTAGAGCACTGTGTGCTGCACTTTCAGGGCTGTAATTGCAGATCCCTCCTCGTACACACTCAGACAAAAACAACTCACAAGCAAACCCAAAGGAAGGATTCCTTTCTCACTCCCCTCTCCATTAGCATTTGAAAGGGAGGAATGGAAATGTGCCGCTCATTCAGTTTTATTAAACCACATACTGTATCAAAAGAAGCAAGTTTGGAGGGAGGGAACTGTCATAATTTTGTTAAAATACAAATCAGGCTGGCCTTGGCCTCTCCCTATAAAAGAAACATGGCCAAACAGTTAGGTATTCCAATCACTGTGGCAAAAATGAAGATGCAGCATGACTGACAAATCCAGAAATTGGGTAAATACTGACTCCAAAGCTCTCATGAAACAGGATCCAATTTAGAAATGGATTTGCTTTCCTATTATGTGCAATGCAGTCACACCAACGTATTGACAAAGCTCGGACACAGTTGATAAAGCCCAGGCTAAGAATAACTTAATGCATGCATTTCAAAGAGCTGCTAATGCCTCATTTTGCACGCTAAACTTCTAAAAGCCATGACAGTAAGAGTATAGCAGGAAAGTTAGGATAGTGCAAGAATATATTTAATGAGAGCAGGAGTTTAAGTAATAAAAGACCAGTGTGTTTAACAGAACATGGTAATAATATCTGCACGTTAATAACATGCACATTTGAAAGACTGTATGTATCTGACAAAGAAGAACCACTTCTTCCATTTAGAATTTATTTCCCAAATTTATAAACATCATGCTCTACCTTGAAATATAAAATACATTCAAAGCATGTCCCTCTGTTAAATAACTCCCTTGCTGCTGTGCCTTCCTGAGGGTGAGTCTTTTGTGTCTGTGTCTTAAAAAAAAAAAAAAAAAAAATCTTCCCTGAGCTACCTATTTTTTCCTGAGCTTTTTTTTTTTCTTTAATAAGTCCAGTGATGCACAATTCCATTGTTTATCTAGTCATCCGAGGTTCACAGGTTGGTAGAAAAAAATGAAATAGTGTGTTGCGAGACTTATTTAAAAAAAAATCCAAGAAAAAGTAGATAGCTCAGGGAAAGAAAAATACTCTGTCTGTGTGCATTTATATCCCAATGGTTTTCAATGGGGGAGAAGGTGGATCCTTAAACCAAACTTCAGGGTGATATTAAAAAGGAAAAAAATAAAAGACAGACTTAGCACAATTAAAATACACTCCTTTGGAAAGCTACTTCTGATGCTGGGTGTTACAAACACTATTCAATATGTACATTGAATACACATAAAGGGTTCTAAGAACTAAAAAAAAAATCAGGTAATACCATTTGTTGCTGTTTGCCTTTACAGAAGAAATATTCTTCTTAAAGTAGCATCTTAATCCCAGAGAACAAATAATTCATAGCTGCTTATGAATTATTGTGGCCTTGAATTTGGTTTAAAATGTGTAGTTGCTTCCTCCTTCCTGACCAAAATGGAAAAATCTCAATAAGGAAAATGAAATCATTGTGGAGAGTACTCTTACCCCATCCCTAAAATAAAACTATTGCTTTTCAGATATGGAAATAAACACATAGAGATGAGAAACAGCATGGACATCCAAATGAGGCTCAAACAAAGCACTTTTTTCTTAAATGCATTTTCAGCAAATACAAACTCTGAGTGCTATAAAAGGCTTACATGACTCTTTGCCTGTAATATGTGGCAAATATCTGCAGAAATCCGCTCTGAATATTCTGTCATCTGAACAGTAGATTATAGGTTTCCTGCCTGCTTTTAAAGTTTACATACTCCTTACAGAAAGAAGTGACATTTCAATTTCACTTACAGTAAATCAGCAGGGATAATTTGCGGTCTTCTGTTTTCCATGTCATTTGATCAGTGCTAGAAAGAAGTTGTTCTCTTTCATCTGTATAATGTGACCAGTATTCATCTTGGAATAAACCAAACACTTGTAAAAATATTAATCTGTGGTTTTCTTTCTCTCCATATAATTGCAATTATGTTTTAGCCAATACAGAATGCAGTGTTATTATTGGCAGCAATGTGTCCTTTGAAATTCGTTGTTTACAAAATATATAAAACAAATTATTTGCTTTATATTGCCAAATACAGTTTGAGATTTGTAGTGCTTTATCTCTGGCATCATGTTATACATCTCATAACCTTGCAACAGCTGGCTAGGTATTATTCATAAATTGCTGAGAGTATTATATATGATGTGATATGTCAGCCTATCTATCTTTCAGATCATTAGTAGAAATTTAATTTTACCAATAAGAAAAAAAAAAAAGGATTCTAGAACCTGGCAACATATATATTACATATGTAATAAAGCCTTTTAAAGGAGAGCCCAGTATGGTGTAGTACTTAAGGCACTGGGCTAGAAACCAGGAGACTGAGAGTTCTAGTCCCGTCTTAGGCACAAAGCCAGCTGGGTGACCTTGGGCCAGTCACTCTCTCTGAGCCCTGGGAAGGAGGCAATG